>NC_058521.1:527159387-527462417 GCF_904849725.1 Hordeum vulgare subsp. vulgare
TCTATGATCTCGTTGGGAGCCTCCAAGCTTTGTGTGGAGATAGCCCCAACCTTGTTTGTAAAGGTCTTGTCGCCGCCTTCAAGGGCACCAATAGTGGAATCACGGCACCTCGCATTGTGTGAGGGCGTGAGGAGAATATGGTGGACCTAGTGGATTATTGGGGAGCATTGTGCCTCCACAACGCTGCAACGGAGACGTACTTCCCGTCAAAGGGAAGGAACTTCGGTAACACATCCTTGTCTTCACCGGTTCCACTTGCGGTTATCTCTTACCTTTACTTTGTACTTATTATAGTTGTAGTGCATTCCTTGCTTGCACTAGTTGTCATGGTTGTTAGCATCCTATAGGTTGCTCACTTAGTTGTTAATATAGAGAACCTTTTTGTTGCTAACTCTAACTTGTTAAGAAAAGCTAAAAATTGGTAGTTGCCTATTCACCCCCTCTAGTCAACCATATCGATCCTTTCAATTGGTATCAGAGCCATGTATCTTTATTAAGGGTTTCACCACCCGAAGATTATGGTTGATGATGGAGAGGGTGTGAGTGGACCACCCGAGGCTGTGGTCATGAGTTCGGTCACACGGTCGACTTGAATGAGTCTATTGCCTCCCTCAATAAGTCCATGACGAACGAAGTCAAGACCATGTTTAAAGAGTTACTTGAGGGGTTAAAAAATTCTCCTGAACCGGTGTTGGTGGTTAAACCTACCACATCGAAGTTGGAGGCCAATTCCGTCAAGGAAGTGGCTAAAGGTATTCAACCTTCTTCCCCTCTGAACAAGAATGGGTCAGGAACCTTTGCCTCGGTTCCTCCTCCCCCGGTCTATGGAGGACCGGTCCCTACACTGCATATTAATAACCTTGGTCCTCCTCCTAAGCTTGTTAAGGGTGAGTTTGCTAATTGGGTGTTTTGCATCAAGTCTCATTTGAATCACAACTCAACAAATTTATGGAGAATCATTGAACAAGGCTTCTACCCACATGACCCAAGCAACCTCACTCCAAGAGAAGAAGCGGACAATAAATATAATCATTCTGCATTGTTCATTCTTCAGTCCGCGGTTCCTCCTGAAGATCTTCCTCACTTGCGTCCCTTCACTCGTGCCAAGGACTATTGGGATCACATCATGGTGTTGTACAAGGGAAGCTGAAGTATTCAACGGTCCAACTATGAAGTGGTTCTTGATGAGGCTGACGAGTTTGTGATTAAGGAAGATGAGGACCCTCGAGATCTCTATCGAAGGGTGACTGCTATTGCCGTTGCTCTCCAAGATCACAGGAGCAAGGATGTGGATGACACTTGGATCAAGCGCAAGTTTCTCAAGGCCATCATGCCATTCAACAAGGCCATGTCATCCGTCATTCGTCAAAGGCCAGATTTCCACACCCTGTCCTCTAGCGAAGTGTTGGATGAATTCATTGCCATGAGTATCATGAACAAGACCACCGATAATGCTCTTGCTCGTGTTCGGTCAAAGACAGCTTCACCCAACCTAGCCTTGAAAGACAAGGCTGACTCAGATGAAGAAGAGGAAGAAGAAGAGGATGGCTGCCCTGAAGACACAAAGTATGCTTATCACGAGCACATGGCTCTTGCATCAAGGCAATTCTAGGGCAACGAGAGAAACTCAAGGCCCAACTTCTCCAAGAACAACTCAAGTGGGTCCAAGACCAAGCAGCGTGTGAGGACATGCTATAACTGTGGCAATGTGAGTCACTTCGTGGCATATTGTCCTTATGAGAAGAGGGAAGACAACGGTGGCAAGCTCATTCGCAAAGACAAAGCCAAGTCTTTCCCAAACAAGAACAACTTTGTCAAGAAACCCCATCCAAAGGGTCTGGTGGAACTTGAAGAGTACACCTATGATGATGACGATGATGATACAACGTCGACGACTACTGTAGCCATTGCCACCTCCTCTCCCAAGGTATCTCTCTTCGGCGCCCCCAATGACAACCGCATCGCCAAGTGCCTTATGGCCAAAGGTATCAATCAGGTAACACCCAACATTAAGAACACCATCACTACTGCTCCTTCATTGTTAGATTGTGTTGATGATAGTGATGTAGTGGAGCTTGATGAGCATGATTTTGACAAATTCCTGTGTAAAATCAAAGGAGAATCTAAGAAGCATTTTGTTGCTCTTTTGGAACAACTTGGTGAGGCTAATGACCTCATTGATTCTCATGAGGAGACTATCTCCGAGATGCAAGGACATAGTCGTGACTATGCCAATGAGATTGTTGAACTATCTATTGCTCTAGAAGAAGAGCGCAGTCTTCGTTTGTCTCTTGAGGAGTCACACAACGATGACTGTGCTAAATTACAAAAAGAGCTAGATCACGCTATTGTCCTTACCCGTGTGCTTAAGTCTAAAAGGCTGCACTTGGGGTCGGCCATGACAGAATCAAGGAAGATTTTGATACACTTGACAAGGCCCACAAGGTCTTGAAAGGTGCTCATTTCTCTCTAAAGGAGTCTCATGATCAACTCCAAGCAAAGCTTACCAAGAAGATCTCTACCTATCCTCCTTTCATTCTAATTGATAATGCTTGTGCAACTAACCCTTGTTGTGAGCATGTACATCTTGTGGAGGAAAATGCTAAGTTGAAGGATCAACTAGAGAAGGGCCTTGTGTCATGCATCCAAGGCGAGAAGAACCTAAACGACCTTTTGAGTAATCAAAAGGAAGTTGTAGGAAAGGAGGGACTTGGACTTACATCCAAGTCTAAAAGGAAAAGGAAGAACAGGAACAAGCGATCTCTTGCTCTCAAGGACATTTTTGTCAAAGAGGGCGAGGGGACACATAAGGAGAACAAGAACAAGGAAGGGGATGGTAATGCCAAGAAGGGCAAAACCGTCCCTACCAACACAGCCAACGAATTTAATCCTTCTTATGTTTTATGTCGTGCTAGTGATGGGCATGTTTATGCCAGATTTGTTGGTTCTTATTATGAGTACATTGAATGGGCTATTAAGGTTCCTAATACCCTTGTTTCTAACATGAAAGGACCATTTCAAGAATGGGTACCTAAAACCAAGCCTTGATCTATTGTAGGAGTTTGCTTCCGATGGGGCGTCATGGTTGCTCGATAGTGGAGCAACAAATCATATGACCGGGAGCAAGGACTTGGTGGTGGACGTGCATCCTACTCCATCTATGCCCACCCATGTCCAATTTGTTGATGCTTCAACGTCTAAGGTATTGGGATTTGGTAAGGTGGTCATCTCTCAAGATTTATCTATAGAGAAGGTCATGCTTGTTGAGTCCCTTGCATACAATTTACTTCCTGTTTGTCAACTTGCAATTATGGGCTTTGCCACATTCTTTAATCTTGATACCGTGGCCCTTTTGTGGATCAAGACTCTTAAAGTAGCTTATGTTGGATATGTCAAAAATGGTCTCTATGTGGTGAACTTTTCTCAGTGGCCCACTAAGAATGCGACTTGTCTAATGGCTAAAGTTGATGTGGGCTGGCTTTGGCATCGCCGACTAGCTCATGTCAATATGAGATCTTTGCAAAGTCTCCTCAAAGGGGACCATGTTCGTGGACTAACAAATGTGAGTTTTGCCAGAGATCGTGCTTGCAGTGCTTGTATTGAAGGGAAGATTCATGAAACTGCTCACCGTCCCACTACTATCATTTACACTAAGAGGCCCAGGAGCTCCTTCATATGGATCTCTTTGGTCCTCCATCCTTTGATAGTCTTGGGGGTAGAAAGTATTGCTTGTTGATTGTTGATGATTACTGAATATACACTTGGGTATACTTCTTCAAGAGGAAGAGTGAGACTCAACAGACCGTCATCAACTTTGATAATGAATCTCAATATCAACATGAAGCAAAGATTTTGATGATTAGAAGTGACAAGGGCACCGAGTTCAAGAATTACACCTTGGATGAGTTTCTCAGTGATGAGGGGATCAAGCATCAATATTCAGCACCATACACCCCTCAACGGAATGGTGTGACGGAGAGGAAGAACCGTACGTTGATGGACGCGGCAAGAACAATGATGGCGGAATTCAAATCTCCGTACAACTTTTGGGCCGAAGCCATCAACACAGCATGTCATGCACCCAATCGGCTCTATCTCCGCAAAGGCTTGAACAAGACTCCATATGAGATCCTCACCGGAAACAAGCCCAACCTCAAGTACTTCAGGGTATTCGGGTGTAAGTGTTTCATTCTCAAGAAAGGTGCATGTTTGGCTAAATTTGATTCTAGAGCTCAAGAAGGCATATTTGTTGGTTATGCTACAAACTCTCATGCTTACCATGTCCTCAACAAGTCCACCAGACTCATTGAGGAGACGTGTAACATAGAGTTTTATGAAAATAATGGCTCCCAAGTGGATCAAAGTGGTCTTTGTGATGTAGGTGATGAAATTCCTCCCCAAGCCATCAGAAGAATGGGGATTGGTCAAATACTCCCCATTGAGGAACCCCTTCTGGCCGATGGAGAAGGACAATGCTCTACTCAAGTAGAGCCATCACCCTCGCTAGACCCACACGCTTCCGAAGAACAAAATGAAGGCCCTCAACCCGCTGAACAGGATCAAGGACAAGATCAATCACACGAAGATGGTGATGCACCAACTGATGTCCAAGATCTTACTCAAGGTTTTGAGTCTCCTCAAGATCAAGATCAAGTGCAGCCACAAGATCAAGAACAAACAAGTGAGCATGCTCAAGACGAAAATCAAGATGATCAGGTTGTTGCTCCTCAACTACCTAGCGCGATACCCAAAAGGGGCCGCGGTGCCAACGCAGGATTAAAACTCAAGGACAAACAACATGATCAAGATGATGCTCCTCAATTAACGAGCATGAAACTCCTGGAGCGTCGCGCTGCCAAGATAACATCCAAACTCAGGGTCAAATCACATCTCATGAAGAATGTGCTTGGAAGCTTAAAAAGGGGAGTATCCACTAGTCCACAAATTCTAAACTATTGTGAGCATCACACGTTTGTTTCATATTGTGAACCTCAACAGGTACATGAAGCGCTCGATGACAAGGATTGACTTATGGCCATGCATGAAGAACTGAACAACTTCGAGCGCAATCAAGTTTGGGAATTAGTGCCAAGACTAAAGGAGGAACATAATGTCACCGGGACCAAATGGATCTTCAAGAACAAGCAAGATGCAAATGGGATTGTGGTTCGAAACAAGGCAAGACTGGTGGCTCAAAGCTACTCCCAAGTCGAGGGTATCGACTACAGTGAAACCTTTGCCCCTCTTGCTCGTCTTGAATCTATTCGCATGCTGCTTGCATTTGCATCTCATCATTATTTCAAATTGCAACAAATGGATGTGAAGAGTGCATTTCTTAATGGTCCCTTGAATGAGTTAGTATATGTCAAACAACCCAAGGGATTCGAACATCCCAAGCTCCCTAATCATGTATACAAACTCAATAAGGCACTCTATGGCCTTAAACAAGCCCCACGTGCGTGGTATGAGTACCTTACCGAGTTGTTGCAAGATCGTGGGTTTGAAATTGGGAAAAATGATCCCACCCTTTTTACCAAAAAGGTCAAAGGGGATTTGTTCATATGCCAACTATATGTTGATGATATCGTTTTTGGTCCTCCTAACGAATCTTTCAATGAAGAGTTTGCTGCACTAATGACCGAGAAGTTTGAGATGTAAATGATGGGTGAGTTGAAGTTCTTCCCCGGATTCGAGATTAAACAAGGTTTAGAAGGAACGTTCATCAAATAAGCCAAGTACACTCAAGACATGCTCAAGAGGTTCTAGCTAGAGGACGTCAAGCCGGTCAAGTTTCCCATGCCAACCAAATGCAATACTTGACAATGATCCCGATGGTAAAGCAGTGGATCAAAAGTTATATCACTCCATGATTGGATCCCTCCTTTACCTTTGTGCATCTAGACCGGATATCATGTTGAGTGTAGGGATTTGTGCATAGTTTCAATCTGCACCAAAGGAAATTAAGTATGCGACAGTCAAACGAATCTTTCGATATTTGGCTCATATCCCAAACTTTGGCCTATGGTACCCCAAATGAGCAAGCTTTAATCTAGTGGGCTACTCTGACTCAGATTGGGCGGGAGACTGTGTGGGGGAGGAAATCAACTTCTGGAGGATGTCAATTTCTTGGTCGTTCGCTGGTAAGTTGGTCTTCAACGAAGCAAAATTGTGTCGCACCGTCTTCCACCGAGGCTGAGTATGTTGCAGCTGCAAGTTGTTGTGCATAGTTGCTATGGATGAGGCAAACTTTAAAGGATTACGGTGTCACTTGTGACAAAGTGCCTCTTCTATGTGACAATCAAAGTGCTATCAAGATTTCCCTCAATCCGGTGCAACATAGCAAGACCAAGCATATTGATATTTGTCATCACTTCATTCGTGAGCCTATCAAGCATGGAGATATTGAGGTTCACTTCATCAACACTCAAGAGCAACTCGCAGATATTTTTCACAAAGCCTCTAGATGAAGCAAGGTTCCACGAGTTAGGACATGATCTAAATATCATTGATTCAAGTAATGTGGATTGACACTTGGCACACCACACCTCATTCACCATTATATCTTGCTGTAGGTGTAGGCATGGACATAGGGGGAGTGTTGTTCTCTCAATGAACTTTCCCTCCCCTCATTATGCATAAATCGATCAAGTCTTTCACATTAGACATTATTGATGGCACTTGTGCTTCAAAGATGAGCTTTGGTCATGAACCCAAGGATAATTCTTCGTGATGTCATACCATTTTTCTCAAACATACGTGGATCCAGCCACCGCCCCCTCCTCGCAAGGAGAGTTATGACAATGCCAGTCATTGTGTTTTGTTTCCTTTTAGTTTGGTACTGTCTGGTATGTGTCCATGTTTCTTTCTTGCTGTTTTCGCAAAATCTGGAATCATTTTTAAGTTACACGCACGGTACTACCGCCCCAGACAAGTTATAGGCACGGTACTACCGCCCCAGACATGGCAGTAAAGTTCTACTGCCACGGGGGGAGCGGTACTACCGCTCAGCTAGCGGTACTACAACGATGATCAACGGTACTACTGCTCTGCCCGAGCCATGGGGGTATTTAAATAGGGGAGGCAGTTTTCTTTCTCCCCATCTTCTTTCTCTCCCGTGGAGTGCTCTCTCTTTCTCTCAAAATCTTCACCGGAAGGGCTCTCCTAATCTCCCTCCCCGGCTCTTCTCCTTCCATTCAGGTTGGAGGGATCACCCCCTCCTCCACCTTGTGCCATGGAACCCGATACCACCCCTATCCTCTCTCTCTTTATTTGGTTTTCATGTTTCTAGGGTTAGGGGCTTGGTGCATTGCATCCATTGATATGTGGCATGATTATTTCTTCATGCATGGATGGGAGGATAATACTTGAGTGATTCAATTGTGCTTAGTTGAATGAATTATGTGTAGTTGGGTCTCCGGTAGTACCGGATTTGATGCATGTCTGTCAGATCTATAAACTGTGTGGTACTGCCGCTCGTAGTGGGGTACTACCACTCTGACTGCAGTACTACCACTCTGACTACGGTACTAACGCCCTAACTACGGTACTACCGCTGTCAACGCGGTACTACCGCTGTCTGTGCGGTACTACCGCTGTCAGCGCGGTACTACCATTGTACCTTGTATATGCATGAACTAATCTTATTCTTCTGAATTTTTCTTGTTTGTTCTGGACTTTGCCATGACTTCTTTTTGTCGTTCTCCTGTGTTTGTATTGTGTGTCACAGGTGGTGGCTCCTGACGCTCAAACCCGGTTCGTGACACCCAGTCCAAGAGGTTCCACAACCGTGATGTTTCAGAAGGCTCCAACCCCTCGAAGTGCTCTTTCAAGCGGACATCAACCAAGGACAAGGAGGCCAATGTTGATTATGAGACTATGCCACTTGCTGAATTTGTGGCTCGCAGAAAGTGCAATACCTATGACAAAGAGAGGACTCATACCAAGGGTTGCGAGTTGTATTGGTCAAAGCAGCAAGCGCTGATTTATCAAGATGTCATTCTGACCAAGAATAATAACTACGTGCAGGTTTAGTGGATTGATCTTAACCATATAAAGAAGGACCTTGCCTATTTTGGTGATGCTCTGAACATGGTACAATAGCTGGAAATCGAGGACCTCTTCACCTTTCACCTTGACTTCGATCCAAAGATTGTGGCACAGTTCTTTGTTTTAGTCCAATTTCATTCTGAAGACACATGTACTATGACTTGGATGACTAATGGAGAGAGGTTATCTGGTACTTGGGCTGAATTCATGAAGCTTCTGCATATCCATGACGAGGGGCTGAATACACCTGTTGGTTTGCGCCCTCATGCGAACCCCGATGCTACCCCAAAGGAGAAGCTACTGCCCTTCCACATTAAGAATAAGTCTACTGATGACCCACAAGTATAGGGGATCTATCGTAGTCCTTTCGATAAGTAACAGTGTTGAACCCAACGAGGAGCAGAAGGATCTAACAAGTGGTTTTCAGCAAGGTAATCTGTGCAAGCACTGAAATTATCTGTAAGAAGTAGCTGTGTGACAAGAAGATTCGTAGCAAGTAACAAAAGTAACAACGGTGCAACAAAGTGTCCCAATCCCTTTTGTAGGAAGGTACAAGCCTGGACAAACTCTTATAGGAGGTGAAGCGCTCCCGAGGACACATGGGAAATTCTATCAAGCTAGTTTTCATCATGTTCATATGATTCGCGTTCGCTACTTTGATAGTTTGATATGTGGGTGGACCGGTGCTTGGGTACTGCCCTTAGTTGGACAAGCATCCCACTTATGATTAACCCCTCCCGCAAGCATCCGCAACTACGAAGAAGAATTAAGACAAAGTCTAACCATAGCGTTAAACTAGTGGATCCAAATCAGCCCCTTACGAAGCAACGCATAAACTAGGGTTTAAGCTTCTGTCACTCTAGCAACCCATCATCTACTTACTACTTCCCAATGACTTCCTCTAGGCCGAAATAATGGTGAAGTGTTATGTTTTTGACGTTCACATAACACCACTAGAGGAAAAACAACACACAACACATCAAAATATCGAACGAATACCAAATTCACATGACTACTTATAACATGACTTATCACATGTCCTCACGAACAAAAGTGACTACTCACAAAGCATAATCATATTCATGACCAGAGAGGTAATGAGTAGCATCAAAGATCTGAACATATAATCTTCCACCAAGTAATCCAACTAGCATCAACTACAAAGAGTAATTAACACTACTAGCAACCTTACAAGTACCAATCGGAGTAGCGAGACGGAGATTGGTTACAAGAGATGAACTAGGGTTTGGAGATGAGATGGTGACGATGAAGATGTTGATGGTGATGAGTCCCCTTCTATGAGAGGAGTGTTGGTGATGACGATGGCGACGAAATCCCCCTCTGGGAGGGAAGTTTCCCCGGCAGGACGACCCTGCCGGAGCTCTAGATTGGTTCTGCTCAAGTTTCGCCTCGTGGCGGCGGCGATTCCTCCCGAAAGCCTCTCTTGATTTTTTTTGGAACGAAACCCTTCATGTAGCAAAAGAGGGGGGCCAGAGGGCCACCAGGGTGCCCACAAGCCCCCTAGGCGCGACCAGGGGCGCGCCTAGGAGGCTTGTGGCCTCCTGCTGGCTCCCCTCTGGTACTTCTTCGGCCCAGTATTTTTATAAATTCCAAAATAAATCGTCGTTGATTTTCACGGCTTTTGGAGTTGCGCTGAATAGGTATCTCAAACTTTCTCCCTTTTCAGGCCAGAATTCCAGCTGCCGGCATTCTCCCTCTTCATGTAAACCTTGCAAAATAAGAGAGAAAAGGCATAAGTATTGTACCATGAAGTGGATTTATGATCAGATTATCTATGAATCTTATTTGAGTTTCTTCTGATCTCTTATATGCATGATTTCATATCCTTGTAATTCTCTTGGAGTCGTGGGTTTTGTTTGGCCAACTTGATCTATGATTCTTGCAATGGGAGAAGTGCTTGGTTTTGGGTTCATACCGTGCGGTCATCTCAACCAGTGACAGAAGGGGTAGCGAGGCACGCATCGTGTTGTTGCCATCAAGGGTAAAAAGATGGGGGTTACATCATTGGTTTGAGTTTATCCCTCTACATCATGTCATCTTGCTTAAGGCGTTACTTTGTTCGTCATGAACTCAATACACTAGATGCATGCTGGATAGTGATCGATGTGTGGAGTAATAGTAGTATATGCAGACAGTATCGGAGATCATCATCTCCATCAGTGGAACACAAGCAGGACATAGGCTTTTACCTCCATCGGAGGGGCCGAACCTGGGTAAACTCACGTCTCCCGATTCCGACCAACCCCTTCAAGCCACCACATGGTTGCGATGGCCTCACACCTAAGTTCTCTCACGAGGACATCTGCCGTGACAAAACCACGACAATAGTTGTCCTTTGTAACTTCTTTCATGTGACATGAGTGTTCAGATCCGTAAGATTCAAAACAATAGTTTGCTATTGACATGAAAACAATAATACTTCAAGCAAACTAGCAAGGTAATCATGAACTTCCGAAATAACAAGGCCAAAGAAAGTTATCCCTACAAAATCATATAGTCTGGCTATGCTCCATCATCCCCACACAACTAATTTAAATCATGCACAACCCCGGTATTGGCCAAGTAATTGTTTTCGCACTCTTACTTTCTCAAACCTTTTTCAAGTCTCACGCAATACATGAGTGTGAGCCATGGATATAGCACTATGGTGTAATAGAGTGTGGTGGAGGTTGTGAGACAAAAAGGAGGAGATGATCACATTGACTCGGCGTATCAAAGGACTATGGAGATGCCCATTAATAGATATCAATGTGAATGAGTAGGGATTGCCATACAAAGGATGCACTAGAGCTATAAGTATGTGAAAGCTCAAAAGGAGAACTAGTGAGTGTGCATCCAACTTGCTTGCTCACGAAGACCTAGGGCAATTTTGAGGAAGCCCATCATTGGAATATACAAGCCAAGTTATATAATAAAGATTCCCACTAGTATATGGTGGTGACAAAACGAGAGGCTCTCAATCATGAAGAACATGGTGCTATTATGAAGCACAAGTGTGGAAAGAGATAATAGCATTGTCCCTTCTCTCTTTTTCTCTCTTTATTTTATTTTATTTTATTTTGTTTGAGCTCTTTGGCCTCTTTCCATATCTCTTTTTTTTGTGTGTGGGCAACTTTGGCCTCTTTTTTTCCTCAAATGGGACAATGCTCTAATAATGATGATCATCACACTTTTATTTACTCACAGCTCAAAGCTTAGAACGATGATGACTCTATAGGAAATGCCTCCGGCAGTGTACCGGGATGTGCAACGATCTAGCTTGGTGTATGACGTTGAAACATCTCGCTAGCTATCTTACGATCATGCAATGGCAATATGAGAGTGACGGCACAAGTCATGAGACGGAACGGTGGGAGTTGCATGGCAATATATCTTGGAATGGCTATGAAAATGCCATAGTAGGTAGGTATGGTGGCTGTTTTGAGGAAGGCATATGGTGGGTTTGTGCAACGGCGAAAATTGCGCAGTACTAGAGAGGCTAGCAATGGTGGAAGGTGAAAGTGCATCTATACCATGGACTCACATTAGTCATGAAGAACTCTGATACGTCCATTTTGCATCATGCTTTCATGTTGATATTTATCGCTTCTTGGGCTGTTATTTCACTTCACGGTACAATACTTATGCCTTTTCTCTCTTATTTTGCAAGGTTTACTTGAAGAGGGAGAATACCGGCAGCTGGAATTCTGGCCTGAAAATGGAGCAAAGTTGAGGTACCTATTCTGCGCAACTCCAAACGCCGTAAAAATCAACGAGGATTTTTTTCGGGTTTTATAAAAAATACTAGGCCGAAGAAGTGCGAGAGGGGCGCGAGCAGGTGGCCGCAAGCCTGCTAGGAACGACCACCCCCTGGCCACGCCTAGGGGGCTTGTGGGCACCCAGCTGGCCCTCTGGCTCCCCCCTTTTGCTATAAGAAGGGTTTCGTCCATAAAAAAAATCAAGAGGAGGCTTTTTCGAGGATTCGCCGCCGCCACGAGGCGGAACTTGAGCAGAACCAATCTAGAGCTCCGGCAGGACGATCCTGCCGGGGAAACTTCCCTCCCAGAGGGGGAAATCGTCGCCATCGTCATCACCAACACTCCTCTCATCGAAGGGGACTCATCACCATCAACATATTCATCAACACCATCTCATCTCCAAACCCTAGTTCATCACTTGTAACCAATCTCCGTCTCGCGACTCCGATTGGTACGTGTAAGGTTGCTAGTAGTGTTAATTACTCTTTGTAGTTGATGCTAGTTGGATTATTTGGTGGAAGAGTTTATGCTCAGATCCTTGATGCTACTCATTACCTCTCTGGTCATGAATATAATTATTCTTTGTGAGTAGTTACTTTTGTTCCCGAGGACATGGGATAGGTCATGCTAATAGTAGTCATGTGAATTTGGTATTCGTTTGATATTTTGATGTGTTGTATGTTGTTTTTCCTCTAGTGGTGTTATTTGAACGTCGACTACATAACACTTCACCATTAATTGGGCCTACAGGAAGGCATTGGGAAGTAATAAGTAGATGATGGGTTGCTAGAGTGACAGAAGCTTAAACCCTAGTTTATGCGTTGCTTCGTAAGGGGCTGATTTGGATCCACTAGTTTAATGCTATGGTTAGACTTTGTCTTAATTCTTCTTTCGTAGTTGCGGATGCTTGCGAGAGGGGTTAATCATAAGTGGGATGCTTGTCCAAGTAAGGGCAATACCCAAGCGCCGGTCCACCCACATATCAAACTATCAAAGTAACAAACGTGAATCGTATGAACATGATGAAAACTAGCATGACAGAAATTCTCGTGTGTCCTCGGGAGCGTTTTTCCTCCTATAAAACTTTGTCCAGGCTTGTCCCTTGCTACAAAAGGGATTGGGACACTTTGCTGCACCGTTGCTACTTTTGTTACTTGTTCCTCGCTACGAATCATCTCACCACACAACCACTTGTTACCGATAATTTCAGTGCTTGCAGATATTTCCTTGCTGAAAACCACTTGTCAGATCCTTCTGCTCCTCGTTGGGTTCGACACTCTTACTTATCGAAAGGACTACAATAGATCCCCTATACTTGTGGGTCATCAAGACTCTTTTCTGGCACCGTTGCCGGGGAGTGAAACACCTTTGGTAAGTGGAAATTGGTAAGGAAACATTTATATAGTGTGCTGAAATTTATTGTCACTTGTCACTATGGAAACTAATCTTTTGAGGGGCTTGTTCGAGGTATCTTCACCTCGAACGGAAGCAAAAAGAGTTGCTCCTCAACCTGCTGCACCTACTGAAAATATTTGCTTTGAATTTCCTTCGGGTATGCTTGAGAAACTGCTGGCTAATCCTTTTACATGAGATGGAACATCACATCCAGACTTGCATGTAATCTATGTAGATGAAGTTTGTGGTTTATTTAAGCTTGCAGGTTTGCCCCTTATCTTTGAGGGACAAGGCGTTGACATGGTATAGGCTATGTGATGATACTGGATCATGGAACTACAATCGGTTGAAATTGGAATTTCATCAAAACTTTTATCCTATGCATTTAGTACATCGTGATCGGAATTATATTTATAATTTTTGGCCTCGTGATAGAGAAAGCATCACTCAAGCTTGGGGGAGGCTTAAATCAATGTTATATTCATGCCCCAACCATGAGCTCTCGAGAGAAATTATCATTCAGAACTTCTATGCTCGGCTTTCTCATGAGGATCGCACCATGCTTGACACTTCTTGTACCGGTTCTTTTATGAAGAAAGATATTGACTTCAGATGGAAATTTTTGGAAAGAATTAAACACAACTCTGAAGATTGGGAGCTTGATGAAGGTAAGGACTCAGGTATGAATTTCAAGTTTGATTGTGTTAAATCCTTTGTTGAAACAAATTGTTTTTGTGATTTTAGCGCTAAGTATGGACTTGACTCTGAGATAGTAGCTTCATTGTGTGAATCATTTGCTGCTCATATTGATCTCCCCAAAGAGAAGTGGTTTAAATATCAACCTCCCTTAGAAGTCAATGTAGTTAAACCCAATCCAGTTGAAGAGGAAGTCATTGCCTATAATGATCCTATTGTTTCCAGTGCTGAAACCACCTTTCCCTGTTAGGATAAAGAATCACTCTAAAGCTTCAACTGTGATACATAGAGGCTACATTAGAACACCTACACCCCCTGAGAAAATTAGAGTTGAACCTAGCATTGCTATTATCAAAGATCTCATGTCCGACAATGTTGATGGCCATAATATTCACTTTTGTGAAGATGCTACTAGAATTGCTAAACCACACGCTAGAGACAAACATGGGCCTGTTGTTGGCACGCCTGTTGTTTCTGTTAAGATAGGAGATCATTTTTATCATGGTTTATGTGACGTGGGTGCTAGTGTTAGTGCAATACCTCAATCCTTATATGATGAAATCAAAGACGAGATTGCACCTGTTGAGATAGAGCCTATTGATGTCACTATTTAGCTTACCAATAGAGACACTATCTGCCCTGTGGGAATTGTTAGGGACGTTGAAGTCTTGTGTGGTAAAACGAAGTATCCTGCTGATTTCCTCGTTCTTGATACCACACAAGATAGCTTTTGTCCCATCATATCTGGCAGACCTTTTCTCAATACTGTCAATGCTCATATTGACTGTGAGAAGCAAATTGTCACTGTTGGCTTTGAAGGTGTGTCACATGAGCTCAATTTCTCCAAGTTTGGTAGACAACCTCATGAAAAAGAGCTGCCTAGTAAGGATGAAACTATTGCCTTAGATTCTATTGTCGTGCCTCCTACTGATCCCTTAGAGCAATACTTGCTTGAGCATGAAAATGATATGCAGATGGATGAAAGGGATGAGATAGATAGAGTTGTCTTAGAACAACATCCTATCCTTAAGAATAACTTGCTTGTTGAACTGCTTGGGGATCCACCCCCACCAAAAGGTGATCCTGTGTTCGAGCTTAAACAGTTGCCTGATACTCTTTAGTATGCTTATCTTGATGAAAAAGAGATATATCCTATCATAATTAGTGCTAGCCTCTCAGAGCAAGAAGAAAAGAAGTTACTAAAAACTCTGAGAAAGCACCGTGTTGCTATTGGATATAATCTTGATGATCTTAAGGGCATTAGTCCCACTCTAGGCCAACACAAGATTAAAATTGATCCTGATTCCAAGCTAGTTGCTGATCATCAACGGAGATTAAATCCTAAGATGAAAGAGGTAGTAAGAAAAGAAATACTAAAGCTCCTGGAAGCAGGTATTATCTATCATGTCGCTCATAGTGATTGGGTGAGTCCGGTGCATTGCGTCCCTAAGAAGGGAGGTATTACCGTTGTCCCTAATGATAAGAATGAATTGATCCCACAGAGGATTATTACTGGTTATACGATGGTGATCGACTTTAGGAAATTGAATAAAGACACTATGAAAGATCATTACACTTTGCCTTTTATCGACCAAATGCTAGAAAGACTGTCTAAACACACACACTTCTGCTTTCTAGATGGTTATTCTGGTTTCTCCCAAATACCAGTTGCAGATTCTGATCAGGAGAAAACCACTTTCACCTGCCCTTTCGGTACCTTTGCTTATAGACGTATGCCTTTTGGCTTATGTAATGCACCTGCCACCTTTCAAAGATGTATGATGGCTATATTCTCTGACTTTTGTGAAAAGATTGTTGAGGTTTTCATGGATGACTTCTCCGTTTACGGGTCTTCTTTTGATGATTGCCAAAGCAACCTTGATCGAGTCTTGCAGAGATGTAAAGATACCAATCTTGTCTTGAATTGGGAGAAGTGCCACTTTATGGTTAATGAAGGCATCATCTTAGGACATAAAATTTCTGAAAGAGGTACTGAAGTCGATAAGGCTAAGGTTGATGCAATCGAGAAAATGACATACCCCACAGATATCAAAGGTATAAGAAGTTTCCTTGGTCATGCTGGTTTCTATAGGAGGTTTATTAAAGACTTATCTAAGATTTCTAGGCCTCTTACCAATCTCTTGCAAAAGGATATTCCTTTTGTTTTTGATGATGATTGTGAGGAAGCCTTCGAAATACTTAAGAAGGCCTTGATAACTGCGCCTATTGTTCAACCACCTGATTGGAACTTACCTTTTGAAATCATGTGTGATGCTAGTGATTATGCTGTTGGTCCTGTCCTAGGGCAAAGAGTTGATAAGAAGTTGAACGTTATTCACTATGCTAGTAAAACTCTAGACAGTGCCCAAAGAAACTATGCTACTACGGAAAAGGAATTTTTAGCAGTAGTGTTTGCATGTGAAAATTTCAGGTCCAACATAGTTGATTCTAAAGTCACTATTCACACTGATCACGCTGCTATTAAGTACCTCGTGGAGAAGAAAGACGCTAAACCTAGACTTATCAGATGGGTTCTCTTGCTACAAGAGTTTGATTTGCACGTTGTCGGCAGGAAGGGTGCTGATAACCCCGTAACAGATAACTTGTCTAGGTTGGAGAATGTTCTTGATGACCCACAACCTATTGATGATAGCTTTCCTGATGAGCAATTGAACGTCATCAATACTTCACGTAGTGCACCGTGGTATGCTGATTATGCAAACTATATCATTTCCAAATATATACCACCTAGTTTCACATACCAGCAAAAGAAGAAATTCTTCTTTGACTTGAGACATTACTTTTGGGATGATCCTCACCTTTATAAGGAAGGAGTAGATGGTGTTATTAGACGTTGTGTACCTGAACATGAACAGGGACAGATCCTACAGAAGTGTCACTCCAAGGCCTACAGAGGACACCATGCGGGAGACAGAACTGCACACAAGGTATTGCAATTAGGTTTCTATTGGCCCACTCTCTTCAAGGATGCCCGTAAGTTTGTCTTGTCTTGTGACGAATGTCAAATAATAGGTAATATCGGTAAACGACAGGAAATGCCTATGAACTATTCACTTGTCATTGAACCATTTGATGTCCAGGACTTTGATTATATGGGACCTTTTGCAAAATCCAACGGGTATACTCATATCCTAGTTGATGTTGATTACGTCACTAAGTGGGTAGAAGCTATCTCCAGTAGTAGTGTTGATCACAACACCTCTATCAGGATGCTTAAAGAAGTTATTTTCCCAAGATTCGGAGTCCCTAGATATCTAATGACCGACGGAGGTTCACATTTCATTCATGGTGCTTTCCGTAAAATGCTTGCCAAGTACGATGTCAACCATAGAATTGCGTCTCCCTATCACCCTCAGTCCAGTGGTCAAGTAGAGCTAAGCAATAGAGAGATTAAACTAATTCTGCAAAAGACTGTCAACGGGTCTAGAAAGAATTGGTCTAAGAAGCTCAATGATGCACTGTGGGCTTATAGAACTGCCTATAAGAATCCCATGGGCATGTCTCTGTACAAAATGGTGTACGGTAAAGCATGTCATTTACCTCTTGAGCTAGAGCATAAAGCTTATTGGGCAATCAAAGAGCTCAACTTTGATTTCAAACTTGCTGGTGAGAAGAGGTTATTTGATATTAGCTCACTTGATGAAAGGAGATCTCAGGCATATGAAAATGCCAAGTTGTTCAAAGAAAAGGTTAAGAGGTGGCACGATAAGAGGATACAAAAGCGTGAGTTCAATGTAGGTGATTATGTCTTGCTATATAATTCTCGTTTAAGATTTTTTGCAGGCAAGCTTCTCTCTAAATGGGAAGGTCCCTATATTATTGAGGAAGTATATCGTTCTGGTGCTATCAAGATCAACAACACGGAAGGTAATTGTCCGAGAGTTGTAAATGGGCAGAGAATCAAGCATTATATCTCAGGTACTCCCATAAATGTTGAAAGCAATATCATCAATACCATAACTCCGGAAGAATACCTAAGGGATATTTATCACCCTGTTTCAGACTCCGAAAACGAAGAGGTGTGTGATTCGGTAAGAAAATAGACTCCAAAACTTTTAAAGTAGGAATTTTTCTCTGTTTTGGAATATTTGAAAAATAGAAAAATTGGAAGTAGTCCGGAAAGCGCGCGAGGAGGCGACAAGCCTGCGAGGCGGGCGCCCACCCCCTGGCCGCGCCTGGGGGGCTTGTGGCCACCTCGTGTGCCTCCCGGACTCCATTTTCGTGCGGAGTACTCCTTCTGGTCTAGAAAAAATCATTATATATTCCCCCGAAAGGTCTGACCCTCGTATCACGCCGATTTCCTCAGTTTTCGTTTCGAGCCTGTTTCTATTGCAGATCTAGATTGCTATGATGTCCCCAAAAGCTCTAAAGGACAAGATCTTCGAGAAGGTCATTGCTACGGCAACAAAAGTCCTTCCCCGGCAATGGCGCCAAAAATTCTTCTTGTTACTTCTCAAGCAACAGCGCCAGAAATTGACACGTTGACGGAGAATTGCTTGCGTTGGTTTGCCCTTGAAGAGGAAAGGGTGATGCAGCAAAGGAGCAGTAAGTATTTCCCGCAGTTTGAGAACCAAGGTATCCATCCAGTAGGAGGGTCTCGTCAAGTCCAGAGTACCTACGCAAACTAAAACGAGCTTGCACCCAACGCTTCAAAGGGGTTGTCAATCCCTTCAAGATTGTTTGCAAAGTGAGATCTGAAGGTGGAAAGTGCAACGAAGTAAAAAGTGTAAGGCTGAAGATATGGTGTGGAGTAGACCCGGGGGCCATAGTGCTCACTAGAGGCTTCTCTCAAAATAGAAAATATCACGGTGGGTGAAGAAATTACTGTCGAGCAATTGATAGAACCGCGCAAACTCATGACGATATCTAAGGCAATGATCATACATATAGGCATCACGTCCGAGACAAGTAGACTCATACTTTCTGCATCTACTACTATTACTCCACACATCGATCGCTATCCAGCATGCATCTAGTGTATTGAGTTCATGACGAACAGAGTAACGCCTTAAGCAAGATGACATGATGTAGAGGGATAATCTCAAACCAATGATGAAAACCTCATCTTTTTACCCTTGATGGCAACAACATGATGCGTGCCTCGCTACCCCTTCTGTCACTGGGTGAGGTCACCGCACGGTATGAACCCAAAACCAAGCACTTCTCCCATTGCAAGAATCATAGATCTAGTTGGCCAGACAAAACCCACAACTCGAAGAGAATTACAAGGATATGAAATGATGCATAAGAGAGATCAGAATAAACTCAAATAAGATTCATAGATAATCTGATCATAAATCCACAATTCATCGGATCTCGAAAAACACACCGCAAAAGAAGATTACATCGGATAGATCTCCATGAAGATCATGGAGAACTTTGTATTGAAGATCCAAGAGAGAGAAGAAGCCATCTAGTTACTAGCTATGGACCCGTAGGTCTATGGTGAACTACTCACGCATCATCGGAGAGGTCTTGGTGTTGATGAAGAAGCCCTCCGTATCCGAATCCCCCTCCGGCAGGGCACCAGAACATGCCCAGATGGGATCTTGCGGAGACAGAAGCTTGCGGCAGCGGAAAAGTACTTTCGATGATCTCCTCATTTTTTGTGGATTTTTTGGGGATATATAGGCACAAAACCTAGGGCCAATGGGCCTCAGGGAGCCCACAAGCCAGGGGCCGCGGCCTCCCCCCTGGCGACGCCATGAGGGCTTGTGGGGTCCTTGGTGGGCCCCTGCCCTGATTCTCCGGCTCTCCGATCTTTTTCTGTTCCGGAAAAAATCTTTTTGGCAGTTTCCTTCCGTTTGGACTTCGTTCAAAATCCTCCTCTGAAATGGGTCAAAACATGGAAAAAACAGGAACTGGCACTTGGCACTGAGTTAATAAGTTAGTTCCAAAAAATATATAAAAGGCATGCAAAACATCCAAAGTTTGACAAGATAATAGCATGAAACCATAAAAAATTATAGATACGTTGGAGACGTATCAAGCATCCCCAAGCTTAACTCCTGCTCGTCCTCGAGTAGGGAAGTGATAAAGAATGATTTTTTGATGTGGAATGCTACCTAGCATAGTTGTCCTTTGCAACTTCTTTCACGTGACATGAATGTTCAGATCCGTAAGATTCGAAACAATAGTTTGTCATTGACATGAAAACAATAATACTTCAAGCAAACTAGCAAGGTAATCATGAACTTTCAAAATAACAAGGCCAAAGAAAGTTTTCCCTCCAAAATCATATAGTCTGGCTATGCTCCATCATCCTCACACAACTAACATAAATCATGTACAACCCCGGTATTGGCCAAGTAATTGTTTTGGCACTCTTATTTTCTCAAACCTTTTATAACTATCACGCAATACATGAGCGTGAGCCATGGATATAGCACTATAAGTGGTATAGAGTGTGGTGGTGGTTGTGAGACAAAAAATAAGGAGATGGTCACATTGACTCGGCGTATCAAAGGGCTATGGAGATGCCCATTAATAGATATCAATGTGAATGAGTAGAGATTGCCATACAAGAGATGCACTAGAGCTATAAGTATGTGAAAGCTCAAAAAGGAGAACTAGTGGGTGTGCATCCAACTTGCTTGCTCATGAAGACCTAGGGCAATTTTGAGGAAGCCCATCATTGAAATATGCAAGCCAAGTTATATAATGAAGATTCCCACTAGCATATGGTAGTGACAAACCAAGAAGCTCTCAATCATGAAGAACATGGTGCTATTGTGAAGCACAAGTGTGGAAAAGGATATTAGCATTGTCCCTTCTCTCTTTTTCTCTTTTTTTATTTGGGCTCTTGGGCCTCTTTTTTTCTGTTTTTTATTTTTGGGCTCTTTGGCATTTGTTTATTTCATCACATGGGACAATGCTCTAATAATGATGATCATCACACTTTTATTTACTCACAGCTGAAAGCTCAAAATGATGATGACTCTATAGGAAATGCCTCCGGTAGTGTACCGGGATGTGCAACGATCTAGCATGGCGTATGACGTTGAAACATCTCGCTAGCTATCTTACGATCATGCAATGGCAATATGAGAGTGACAGCACAAGTCATGAGATGGAACGGTGGGAGTTGCATGGCAATATATCTCGGAATGGCTATGAAAATTCCATAGTGGGTAGGTATGGTGGCTGTTTTGAGGAAGGCATATGGTGGGTTTGTGCACCCGCGAGAATTGCGCGGCACTAGAGAGGCTAGCAATGGTGGAAGGTGAAAGTGAATCTATACCATGGACTCACATTAGTCATGAAGAACTCACATACTTGTTGCGAAAGTTTTTATTAGTAATCAAAACAAAGTGCTAAACGCATACTCCTAGGGGAAGGGTTGGTAGGTGTTAACCATCGCGCGATCGCGACCTCAACACAAATGATGACAATCAATAGATCAATTATGCTCCGACTTCCTAACATAGTGGTTCACCATACGTGCATGCTACGGGAATCACTAACTTCAACACAAGTATTTCTAGATTCACAACACCCTACTAACATAGCTCTTAATATTACCAAATCCACGTCTCAAAACTAATTGAGAGGAATCAAGACTTCTCTTTCTACTCAATGCACATGAAGATGGAGGTTTTTGCATCCTCTTTGGGTACCTATCACCTTTGGGACTACTTTCATAGCATAAGCCAACTACCAAGTCACGCACCGCCGTGATCTAAAAGATATAAGTGAAGCACATAGAGCAAAAGTATCTAGCTCAAAAGATATAAGTGAAGCACAATGAGTATTCTAGCAAATTCATGATGAGTGCATATCTCTCTCAAAAAGGTGTGCAGCAAGGATGATTGTGACACAACAAAAAGAAAAGACTCTTATGATACAAGACGCTCCAAGCAAAACACATATCATGTGGTGAATAAAAATATAGCTCCAAATAATGTTATCGATGGATTGAAGACGAAAGAGGGGATGCCTTCCCGAGGCATCCCCAAGCTTAGGCTTTTTGGGTGTCCTTGAATTTGGCTTGGGATGCGTTGGGCATCCGCAAGCTTGACCTCTTTCCACTCTTTATCCATTTGTCCATGAGAACATCACCCAAAACTTGAAAACTTCACAACACAAAACTTAAACAGAAACTCGTGATATCATTAGCACAAGAAAACAAACTACCACCTCTTTAGGTATTGTAGCAATCTTGACTTCTATTTATATTGGTGTTAGATTACAGTATTCCCACTTTTCCATGGCTAGTACCCCCCGATACTATCCATAGTTTCATCAAAACAAGCAACCAACACAACAAAATAGAATCTGTCAAAAAAAGACCAGTCTGTAGCAATCTGTATACTTCGTATACTTCTGGTACCTCAAAAAATCTGAAAAATTACGACAGCCTGGGAAAAAGGCATGTCAACCAGAAGAAAAAACAATCAACTCAAAAGCTATTTCTGTATAACAATGAAAAATAATTTCGTGAGCGAAAAGTTTCTATCTTTTTCTAGTAGGATCAAACAACCAACACCAAACTAGTCATAAAGGTTTTGCTTGGCTCAAACACAAAAGACACAATCATAACATAATTATGATGGTGTGGACGCAACAAAACAGAAAGAAAAAGATAAATTCATTGGGTTTCCTCCCAACAAGCGCTATTGTTTAATGCCCTTAGCTAGGCATAAGGCGATAGAATCACGTATCGTCGTCTTTGGTGATCAAACCATAAGTAGCCCTCATCATGGATTCATAAGGCAATCTTATTTTCTTTCTAGGTAAATGCTCCATGCCCTTCTTTAAAGTAAATTGAAACCTAATATTCCCTTCCTTCATATCGATGATAGCACCAATAGTCCTTAGGAAAGGTCTACCAAGAATGATAGGGCATGTAGGATTGCAATCAATATCAAGCACAATGAAATCCACAGGTAAATAGTTCCTATTTGCAATAATAAGAACATCATTGATCCTTCCCATGGGTTTCTTGACAGTAAAATCCGCAAGATGCAAATTAAGAGAACACTCCTCAATCTCATTAAAGCCTAGAACATCACATAAAGACTTTGGAATCGCGGAAACACTAACACCAAGATCACACAAAGCATTGCAGTCATAGTTTTTGATTTTGATTTTGATAGTGGGTTACCACTTATCATGAAGCTTTCTAGGAATAGAAACTTCCAACTCAAGTTTCTCTTCAAGAGATTTTATCATAGCATCGACGATATGAGCGGTAAAGGCCTTGTTTTGGCTATAAGCGTGTGTAGAGTTTAGCATGGATTGCATCAAGGAAATGCATTCAATAAAATAGCAACTATCATAATTTAATTCCTTGAAATCCAAAGTAGTAGTTTCATTACTACTCAAAGTTTTGATATCCTCTACTCCACTTTCAATGCTTTTAGCATCAAGATAGATGGACTCCGAATCATTGGGGCGTTTTTCAACCAAAGTGGATTCATATCCAGCCCCATCATCTTTAGGTTTGACACTAGAAAACAAGGATTCAATGGGCGTCACACTAAGCACTTTAAGATTTTCATGATTCTTATCACGAGAACACGCCTTTTAAGCCATTCATGTCTAGCACGAATTTGGGCGGTTCTTTCTTTGCTCTCACTCATGGAAACACGCATAGCTTTCAAAGTTTCATCCATATTGATCTTGGGAGGAGCACATCTAACTTTCAAAGCATCAATATCAATAGAAATTCTATCAACGCTCCTAGCCAAATCATCAATTTTGAGTAGTTTTTCCTCTATGGACGCATTGAGAATCTTTTGCGAGTTGATAAACTCTTTGATATTAATCTCTAGATCAGAGGGTAATTTATTGTAATTTCCATGAGTATTGTTGTAGGAGTTGCCAAAGTTATTAGAGGGATTACTAGGAAAAGGCCTAGGAACATAGTTTCCTCTAAAAGCATTGTTGTTGCCAAAATTATTCCTACCAACGAAATTAACGTCCAAGCTCGCATTGCTACTATCAATCAAGGAAGACAAGGGCATATCATTAGGATCTAAAGGGGCACTTTTACTAGCAACCAAATTCATTAACTCTTCCATCTTAGCACTCAATGAGTTAATTTCTTCTATAGCGTGTACCTTCTTACTAGTAGGTGACCTTTCAGTGTGCCACTGAGAGTAGTTTGTCATGATATTGTCTAGGAGTTTTGTGGCTTCTCCTAATGTGATTTCCATGAACGTTCCACCTGAGGTGGAGTCCAAGATATTTCTAGAAGCGAAATTCAAACCAGCGTAGAAGATTTGTATAATCATCCAAAGACTCAAGCCATGAGCGGGACAATTTCTAATCATCAATTTCATTCTCTCCCAAGATTGTGCAACATGTTCATGATCAAGTTGCTTAAAATTCATGATATCATTACGGAGAGAGATAATCTTAGTCAGCGGAAAATACTTGGATATATAAGCATCTTTGCACTTGTTCCAAGAATAAATTCTATTTTTGGGCAAAGATGAAAACCAAGTTTTTGCTCGATCTCGCAACGAGAACGGAAAAAGCTTCAGTTTAATCACATCATTATCCACATCCTTCTTATTTTGCATATCGCAAAGCTCAATGAAGGTATTAAGATGGGATGCGACATCTTCACTAGGAAGGCTGGAGAATTGCTCTTTCATAACAAGATTCAGCAAAGCAGCATTGATTTCGTATGATTCCGCACTAGTGGCGGGAGCAATCGGAGTACTAATAAAATCATTATTATTAGTATTCGAGAAGTCACAAAGTTTGGTGTTTTCAGTCATGGTGACTTCAGCAAGCAAACAAGCACACAAGCGAACAGAAAGCAAGCGAGAAAAAAGAGCGAACGAAAAAGGCAAATATTTTTGTAAATTTTTGTTTTTTCAGAAGTGGGGGAGAGGAAAACGAGAGGCAAAAAAGTAAATGCAAGAGATGAGTTTGCGACACTTACTTAGATGAGCTTCACCTAGAATAATCCCCGGTGCGAGAGATTGACACATTGACGGGAGACTATTCTTGACTTGATCCTCCCCGGCAACGGCGCCAGAAATCCTTCTTCCGCCTCTTGAGATTGCGTTGGTTTTTCCCTTGAAGAGGAAAGGGTGATGCAGCATAGTAGCAGTAAGTATTTCCCTCAGTTTGAGAACCAAGGTATCAATCCAGTAGGAGAATCAAGCCAAGTGTCCAGGGTACCTGCGCAAACACAAACAAGCTTGCACCCAACGCTATAAAGGGGTTGTCAAGCCCTTCAAGATTGATTGCAAAGTGAGATCTGAAGGCGGAAAATGCAACGAAGTAAAAGTGTAAGGCTGCAAATATGATGTGAAGTAGACCCGGGGGCCATAGTGTTCACTAGAGGCTTCTCTCAGAATAGCAAATATTACGGTGGGTGAACAAATTACTGTCGAGCAATTGATAGGACTGCGCAAAGTCGCGACGATATCTAAGGTAATGATCATACATATAGGCATCACGTTCGAGACAAGTAGACCGATACTTTCTGCATCTACTACTATTACTCCACACATCGACCGCTATCCACCATGCATCTAGTGTATTGAGTTCATGACGAACAGAGTAACGCCTTAAGCAAGATGACATGATGTAGAGGGATAAACTCAAACCAATGATGTAAACCCCATCTTTTTACCCTTTATGTCAACAACACGATGCGTGCCTCGCTACCCCTTCTGTCACTGGTTGAGGTCCCCGTACGGTATGAACCCAAAACCAAGCACTTCTCCCATTGCAAGAATCATAGATCAAGTTGGCCAAACAAAACCCACAACTCGAAGAGAATTACAAGGATATGAAATCATGCATATAAGAGATCATAAGAAACTCAAATAAGATTCATAGATAATTTGATCATAAATCCACAATTCATCGGATCTCAACAAACACACCGCAAAAGAAGATTACATCGGATAGATCTCCATGAAGATCATGGAGAACTTTGTATTGAAGATCCAAGAGAGATAAGAAGCCATCTAGATACTAGCTATGGACCCGAAGGTCTATGGTGAACTACTCACGCATCATCGGAGAGGCCATGGTGTTGATGAAGAAGCCCTCCGTATTCGAATCCCCCCTCCGGCAGGGCACCAGAACGTGCCCCAGATGGGATCTTGCGGAGATAGAAGCTTGCGGCGGCGGAAAAGTATTTTCATGGATCTCTCCTGCAGTTTTGGATTTTTCGGGAATTTATAGGCGGAAGAGGTAGGGAAGACGAGCCACAGGGGGCCCGCAAGCCTGCTAGGCGCGGGACCCCTGGCTGCGCCTAGGGGGCTTGTGGCCTCCCCTGGTGGCCTCTGCCTTGGTTCTCACGTCCCGTGCATGTCTTGTTTTCTGGAAATTTTTTTTTCGGAAGTTTTATTCCGTTTGGATACCGTTTAAAATTCTCCTCTGAAAAGGGTCAAAAATACGGAAATAACAGGAACTCGCACTTGGCACTGAGTTAATAAGTTAGTCCCAAAAAAGATATAAAAGGCATACAAAACATCCAAAGTTTGACAAGATAATAGCATGGAACCATAAAAAATTATAGATACGTTGGAGACGTATCAGCACGCTACCTCTACATCTACCTTCAGGATTAGTTTTAAGCCTCAATAATTCTTATTTAGTACCAAATTTGAGCATGAACATTGTATCTGGATCTTGCTTGATGCGAGATGGCTACTCATTTAAACCTGAGAATAATGGTTGTTCCATTTATATGAGTGATGTGTTTTATGGTCATGCCCCACTGGTCAATGGTTTATTCTTCATGAATCTCGAACGTGATGTTACACATATTCATAGTGTTTGTACCAAAAGATGTAAGGTTGATAATGATAGTCCCACATATTTGTGGAACTATCACCTTGGTCATATCGGTGTCAAGCATATGAAGAAACTCCATACAGATGGACTTTTGGAGTCTCTTGATTTTGAATAATTTGAGACGTGCGAACCGTGCCTCATGGGCAAGATGACCAAGAATCCGTTCTCCGGAACAATGGAGCGAGCAACCGACTTTTTGGAAATAATACATACCGATGTATGTGGTCCAATGAGCGTTGAGGCTCACGGAGGCTATCGTTATGTTCTCACCATCACTTATGACTTAAGAAGATATGGGTATGTCTACTTAATGAAACACAAGTCTGGAACCTTAGAAAGGTTCAAGGAATTTCAGAGTGAGGTGGAGAATCAACGTGACAAGAAAATAAAGTTCCTACAATCTGATAGTGGAGGAGAATATTTGAGTCACGAGTTTGGCACGCACTTAAGGAAATGTGGAATTATTTCACAACTCACGTTGTGTGGCACGCCGCAGCGTAACGGTGTGTCTGAACGTCGTAATCGCACATTATTGTATATGGTGCGATCTATGATGTCTCTTACTGATTTACCGCTATCATTCTGGGGATATGCATTGGAAACTGCCGCATTCACTTTAAATAGGGCATCGTCTAAATCCGTTGAGACGACACCGTATGAATTATGGTTTGGCAAGAAACCTAAGCTGTCGTTTCTGAAAGTTTGGGGCTGTGATGCTTATGTGAAGAAACTTCAACCTGAGAAGCTCGAACCCAAAACGAAAAAATGCGTGTTCAGAGGATACCCTAAGGAAACTATTGGGTATACCTTCTATCTTAGGTCCGAAGGCAAAATCTTTGTTGCCAAGAACGGATCCTTTCTAGAGAAAGAGTTTCTCTCGAAAGAAGTAAATAGGAGGAAAGTAAAGCTTGATGAGGTAACTGTACCTCCTCTTGAACCAGAGAGTAGTGCTGACGTGCAACTATTCCTGACTTGATGCCTCCATGGCAACGGAGCCAGAAAAGAGCTCGTCCCAATTGCTCAACAATTAGAAAATGTCTTGCAATTGCCGACCAGCGCGTGGGATCGCGGCTGTTTTCAAGGGTAGAGTATTCAAACCAAATGTGTTGGTTCGCGCGACGGGAAGTGAAAGAATATTCTCAAGTATTAGCAGCTGAATGTGTCAGATTCAACCACACGTGAAAGATTAGTGTCTACAAGCAAAGTATCAGTAGCAAAGTAGTATGATAGCAACGATGCCAGAAACGATCTGGTGACAAGGCAGACTATTCCTAATTGTCGTATGAATGGCGCCAGAAGTTGCCCGTGGACGGGAAATATTCTTTCCCGGCAACAGTGCGAGAAAAAGTATTGTAGCAGGTAGCAGCAGTGGCAAGGAACATCAGTAGTGACAACAGTAGCAAGTAGCAGCAGTAGCGAGTGACAGCAGTAGCAAGTAACAGCAACAACAACAGTGGTAACAGCAGCAGAGCAAAACAAGTAACAGCAGCAGAGCAAAATAAGTAACAGCAGCAACAGTGGTAACAACAGCAGAGCAAAGCAAGTAACATTGGTAGAGCAAAACAAGTAACAGCAGCAGTGGGACAAACTCGTAGGCAATGGGTCGGCGATTCTTTGGATGACATTCATCATGCAACAGTTATAACACGGAGAGATATGTGGCTAGCTCCCGTTCATCAATGTGATGTAGGCATGCATTCCGTGTGTCGTCATGCGTGCTTAGGGAAAAGAACTTGCATGACATCTATTGCCCATCCCTCCCGTGGCAGCGGGGTCCAAAAGGATACTACGGGATATTAAGGTTCTCCTTTTAATAAAGAACCGAAACAACGCATTAGCACTTGGTGAACACATGAACTCCTCAAACTATGGTCATCATCGGGAGTGGTTCCGGTTATTGTCACTCCGGGGTTGTCGGGTCATAACACATAGTAGGTAACTACAACTTGCAAGATCGGATCTAAAACACGCATATATTGGTGACCACATAATAATTTCAGATCCGAAATCATGGCACTCGGGCCCTAGTGACAAGCATTAAGCATGGCAAAGTAGTAGCAACATCAATCTCAGAACATAGTGGATACTAGGGATAAATCCCCGTCAAAACTAACTCGATTACATGATAGATCTCATCCTACTCATCACCGCCCAGCGAGCCTACGAATAGATCACTCAAGAACGATGAAGAGCTTCATGGAATTGGAGAGGGAAGAAGGTTGATGATGACGATGGCGACGATTTCCCCTCTCCGGAGCCCAAAACGGACTCCAAATCTGCCCTCCAGATGAAGAACACGATGTGGCGGCGCCTCCGTATCGCAAACGCGACAAAATCTTCTCTTCTGATTTTTTTCGGGACGAAAGGGAATTTATAGAGCTGAGTTTGGGGGCGGCAGAGCCACGTGGGCCCCACATGCTTGGTTGCCGTGGCCAGGGGGGCCGCGGCAATAGGGCTTGTGGCCCACTGGTCCGTCCCCTCCAGTGGATCTTTGCGCAGGTAATTTTCATATTTTCCAGAAATATTCTCCGTAAATTTTCAGGACGTTCCGAGAACTTTCATTTCTGCACAAAAACAACACCATGGCAATTCTTCTGAAAACATCATCAGTCCGAGTTAGTTCCATTCAAATCATGCAAATTAGAGTCCGAAACAAGGGCAAAAGAGTTTGGAAAAGTAGATACGATGGATACGTATCAACTCCCCCAAGCTTAAAACCTTGCTTGTCCTCAAGCAACTCAGTTGACAAACTGAAAGAGAAAGAAAAACTTTGACAAACTCTGTTTGATATTGTTGTTGCAACTATATCTAACTCATAACCAGAATTTCAGCAAGATCACAAGTTAACCACATAAGCAAGTGACACATAGGTCTGACGGTAAACTAATATCAATGGCATAATCAGCTAGCGAGCAAATAATAATGAGTTTCAGATACCAACAATTCAATCAAAACAAGCATGAAGCAATATGAATAGGTGGTATCTCGCTAGCTCTTTCTGAGACCGCAAAACATAAATGCAGAGCACTTTCAAAGATCAAGGGCTGACTAAACATTGTAATTCATAGTAACGAAGATCCAGTCATAGTCATACTCAATATCAATCAAAGGCAAAGCATAAAAATGACAGAGGTGCTCTCTAATTGGTGCTTTTATAAGAAGAGGATGACTCAACAGGAAAATAAATAGACAGGCCCTTCGCAGAGGGAAGCATTGATTTGCAGAGGTGCCCGAGCTCAAGCTTTGAAAACAGAGATAATAATTTTGGGTGGCATGCTTTCATTGTCAACACAATGACCAAGAGTTCTCAATATCTTCCATGCTATTCATGCTATAGGTGGTTCCCAAACAGAAAAGTAAAGTTTTAACTCCCCCACCACCAATCAATCACACTCCACGGCTAGCCGAGTCCTCGGGTACCGTCCATACTAACATCAATCCGGGGGGAGTCTTGTTTTACAGTTATGTTTTTGATTTAAGCGTGGAACTGGGCATTCCAATTACCGGCCCCTTTCTCGTGAGTGACAGTGAATAAACACATGTCGAGGATAACACGCCTAACATGGAAGATACCAATAGCCCCCTGTCACCACATGAGCGGTTCGGGCATGCAAAACATATTATTTCTTGAAGGTTTAGAGAATGGCACATGCAAATTTACTTGGAACGGCAGGTAGATACCGCAAATAGGTAGGTATGGTGGACTCTCATGGAAAAACTTTTGGGTTTATGGAAGTGGATGCACAAGAAGTATTCCGCTTAGTACAAGTAAAGGCTATCAAAAGACTGGGAAGCGACCAACTAGAGAGCGACAATAGTCATCAAGATGCAATGAGTTTGACTAACATGGAGTGCAAGCATGAACAGGATATACATCACCATGAAAACTAACATCATAGAGGCTATGTTGATTTTGTTTCAAGTACATGCATGAACATGTGCCAAGTCAAGCCACTTGAATCATTCAAAGGAGAATACCATCCTATCATACTACATCATAGTCATCTCAAAACCCATGTTGGCATTCAAGACAAACCATTATAAGCTCCTAGCTAATTAAGCATGGCATCAGAAACTATGATCTCTAAGTTGTCATTGCAAACATGGTTCTCTCACAACAAAGCTGAATCTGGGATTACAAGCTAGTCATATTTACAAAAACAAAATCGATAGAGTTCATACCAGCTTTTCCAGTCTCAGTCACTTCATCATATATCATCATTATTGCCTTTCACTTGCACGATCGAACGATGTGAACAATAATAAGAGTGCTCGTGCATTGGACTAAGCTGAATCTGTAGGCAAACACAAAGGAGAAGGCAAAGTAATATGGCTCTTTGAAAGCTAAACAGGTATGCATGCAAGATCCACTAAACATTGTAACCAATATCTTCTACCTTGACCCACAGCAAAAGAAAACTATTTACACGGGAAAGCTCCTAACAAGAAAAAGAAGAAAGGAAAATCTTTTTGGGTTTTCTCAAAAGGACACAAAACAAGAAAACAAGAAAACGAAAATAAACTAGCATCGATAATACAGTGGCAAAGTGTAAACACCGACTAACAAAGTGAAAGCATAAGCATGAATGTAAAGTTGGTGCAAACACGTACTCCCCCAAGCTTAGGCTTTTGGCCTAGCTTGGTCTACTCCCAAGGACGGTCCTGGCGAAACCCAAAATCATAATCGGGGTTATACGGGAGCGGTGCAGCCACTGCCTGAATAGCTGCCTAACGAAGACGAGCAGTTGTCGCCTCCCTCTCATACTCCTCTGCCTCTCCTATGGTTATGTAGTATCTCCGTTTTACCTGAAAGTCGAAGAAAGCAGGAGCAGGAAGGGTAATATGGAACACACGCTGCTGGTTAAATATCAATCGGTATAGGAGGGATTCATCATCCCTCTCAAGGAACTGGTGGCGTGTCATAGTGACGCGGTCAAGGAAAGCTATATGGAGCGGGGGATCTCCTGCGTGGATGGGTACTCCAAGAAAATTTGCTATGCGAATGGCATAGATGCCGCCAAAGAAATCCCCATCAATAGCATTCTTATTCAGCCTCCTTGCTATAATAGCTCCCATATTGAAGCTTTTGTCACCCGTCCCTGCGCTCTTAAGGATACTAAGGTCGGATGCGCATAGGTGACAATGTTCAACCTTGCCGTTAATGCATCTACCTATGAAGAGGGCAAAGTAGTGCAAGGCAGGGAAATGAATGCTTGCTATGGTAGCTTGCGTGATGTCTCTAGTTTCTCCAACAGTTATACTAGAGACAAAATCTCTAACCGAAGACTTAGCAGGATCTTTAAGATTACCCCATCGGGTATTTTGCAAATCCTATTGAAATCCTCCAAATCCATGGCGTAGGATTTACCATACAGATCAAACAGTATGGATGAGTCACGGCCAACTGAAAATTTAAATCTTCGCATGAAACAGGCAGTGAGCAAAGCATACTGTTCACATTTATCTGAGAGGAATTCTTCTAACCCGGCATTGCGGACAAGTGTATCAAACTCATCCTTGAAGCCTGCTTCGATCATGAACTCATCGGAAGGCCATTCACATGGTTGTACCGGTGCGTCCCTTAGTTGATAAGGTTCGGGCTCCCGAATAGAAAGACGGGGCCCCTTCTTACTTGACGAACCACCATGAAACTTCCTCCTGAACATAATTTATTTTTGCTAAATTTTTGAAGTTCAAGAGAAAAGTGAATAAAGACCAAGAACACCTTGTAGCAACTACTCCTACTAATGTCTAGAGACCGTATCACGCGCTAAAACTACTTGGGACCAGCTAAAATCAACATTTCAAGCTCAAGAACAGGGTCACCAAGGTAGCAAGAATACGCGAAGGATAAAGCACTAGAGCAGAAACTAATTGGACCAATGGAGGAGTCACTTACCAAGGAGTAATTTCCCCAAAACGGTTCGGAGAATGGTGCTTTGAGCAAGGAGGTCGAAAATCACAGCCAAATGAGCAAGAACACGGGTTTGAGCTGCGAAACGATTTTTTTTTCTGGAGGTAGAAGAAGATGATAGGAGTTGGAATGAGCGGAGGGGGTCCATGTGGGCCCCACAAGCTTGGTTGCCGCGGCCAGGGGGTGGCCGCGGTGACAGGGCTTGTGGCCCACTGGTGTGGCCCCCAGGCCAGCTCTCAGTCCCAGTATTTTTCAAATATTCCAGAAAAAATTATACTAGATTTTCAAGACCATCGGAGAACTTTTATTTTTGGGGTATTTTTCTCCGGGACGCTAAAACAGAAAACATGAAAAACTAAACTAAATCTATCATTTTTCTTGTAAGCAACAGAAAGGTGAAAGCTTGGAACAGAGGTTTGTGACTCCTTGATTCATCCATCTCATGGTCATCGAAAGAAATCCATCAATGGGGTTGATCAAATCCCCTCGACAAAACTTTCTCGAATCGCAAAAGAAGACGGAGAATTTCCGAATAGTCACTAGGTCACCTCAATGGGGATGTGTATCTCCCCAACAAGCAAATCATACTTCATCTTAACACGAGGAATAGGGCATTCAAAGCTCCCAATAAGAATCGATGAAGTTTTTTCGATAGCATTGATGCAATGTACTTGATATCGTTTCTTCGGGAAGTGCACAATATGCTCATTACCGTTGACATGGAAAGTGACATTGCCTTTGTTGCAATCTATAACAGCCCATGCAGTGTTTAAAAAGGGTCTTCCGAGGATGACAGCCATGGCATCATCCTCGGGAATATCCAAGATAACAAAGTTTGTTAAGATAGTGGTGTTAGCAACCACAACAGGCATATCCTCGCAAATACCGACAGGGAAAGCAGTTGATTTGTCGGCCATTTGCAGAGAGATTTCAGTGGGTGTCAACTTATCCAGTTCAAGTCTACGATAAACAGAGAGCGGCATAACACTAACACCGGCTCGAAGGTCACATAAGGCAGTTCTTACGTAGTTTCCTTTAATGGAGCAAGGTATAGTGGGCACTCCGGGATCACCAAGTTTCTTAGGAGTTCCACCTTTGAAAGTGTAATTGGCAAGCATGGTAGAGATCTCAAGATCTGGTATCTTCCATTTATTAGTCACGATATCTTTCATGTACTTGGCATATGGAGACATTTTGAGCATATCAACTAACCGCATCTATAGAAAGACGGGTCTTATCATTTCAATAAAGCGCTCAAAATCCTCATCATCCTTTTTCTTGGATGGCTTAGGAGGAAAGGGCATAGGTCTCTGAACCCATGGCTCCTTTTCTTTACCATGCTTCCTAGCAGTGAAGTCATTCTTATCATATCTCTAAGGTGTGGGTTATCAGGATTAACCGTAGGTTCAATCTCCACATCCTTATCATTGCTAGGTTGAGCATCATTATGAACATCGCTATCCATATTGTCACCAGGTTCATGTTCATCACTAGATTGTGTTTCTGTATCAGACGCAGAAATATCATTTGATTCTTCAGGTGTGACAATATTTGGTGAACTGACATGTAGGTTTCTATCATCCTTCTTCTTCTCCTTAGGATGACTGGGTGTATCAGCATTAATTCCTTGAGAATCTTGATCAATTCTCTTAGGATGGCCTTCAGGATACAAAGGTTCCTGAGTCATTTTGCCTCCTCTAGTAATTACTCTGACAGAGTTGTCATTGAATTCATTGAGCAAGTCATTCTGAGCTTTAAGTACTTGTTCTACCTGAGTAGTAATCATAGAGGCATGTTTACTCAGAAGCTTCAGATCATTGACATTTCTGTCTACACAAGCACTTAAATGACTAAGCGTACGAGTACTTTGTTCCAAATGTGTGCTAACATAATCATTGAAACTCTGTTGTTTGGGAACAAAGTTCTCAAGTTCATCAAAGCATAGGCTAGCAGGTTTGTCAAAAGCAATATCACTCTCATCAAACCTACGCAGAGAATTTACTTCTACTACCTGCATCGGGTTATCGAGACCATGGATCTCTTCGATAGGTGGTAGATTTTTGACATCTTCAGATCTAATGCCTTTCTCTTGCATAGATTTCTTGGCTTCTTGCATATCTTCGGGACTGAGGAATAGAATACCTCTTTTCTTCGGAGTTGGCTTAGGAGGTGGTTCGGGAATAGTCCAAGCATTATCGTTGATCAAGATGTTATTCAGTAGGATCTCAGCTTGTTCTACAGTTCGTTCCCTAAAAACACAACCGACACAACTATCTAGGTGGTATCTAAAAGCATCAGTAAGTCCGTTATAGAAGATATCAAGTATCTCGTTCTTCTTGAGAGGGTGATCAGGCAAAGCATTCTGTAGCTGGACGAGCCTCCCCAAGCTTGTGGGAGACTCTCTTCTTTGAGTTGAGCAAACTTGTATATTTCCTACAAGGCAGCTTGCTTCTTATGGGCAGGGAAATATTTCTCACAGAAGTAATAGACCATATCCTCGGGACTACTCACACATCCAGGAGCAAGAGAAGTGAACCAGGCTTTAGCATCATCCTTTAGAGAGAAAGGAAACAGCTTAAGGATATAGTAGTAGCGGATCTTCTCCTCACTAGTGAAAAGGGTGGCTATATCGTGTAGTTTGGTAAGATGAGCTACGACCGTCTCAGACTCATAACCGTGGAATGGATGAGGTTCGACTAGAGAAATTATCTCAGGATCGACAGAGAATTCATAATCCTTATCGGTGATAAAGATAGGTGAAGTGGCAAACTTCGGGTAGTATTTCATCCTAGCTTTCAGAGATTTTTCCTTCCACTTGAGAAGTAATTTCTCAGCGTCATAGGCATCCTTACACGCAAGAAAATCCTCAGCCATCTCTCCCTCCATAACGTAACCCTCAGGTATATCAGGCAATTCATATCTAGGAGAGCTAGATCTAGCAGGAGCAAAAGCAAGTTCTATCTCAATAGTATCGGCAATTTCAGAAGCATCACGAGCATTGGCAGTAACTCTAGCAATATGAGCATCAAGGAATACCCCTAGTGGCATATCAGGCAAAGTAGTATCTCTAGCAGTATCAAGCATAACATCTCTAGCAGTATCAGGCATAGTATCTCTAGCAGTATCAAGCATAGCATCATCAGGCAAAATAACATCTCTAGCATCATCAGGCAAAGCAGCATCAGGCAAAATAGCATCTCTAGCATCATCAGGCAAAGCAGCATCAGACAAAATAGCATCTCTAGCATCATCAGGCATAACATCTCTAGCAGTAGCATCATAAGCATCATCAAGCACAGGCGACATATCAAGATTTCTAGCAGGAGGTGGTGTCGTAAACTTACTCATAACTAAAGGTGAATCAAGTGCAGAGCTAGATGGCACTTCCTTACCTCCCCTCGTAGTTGAGGGCAAGACTTTCGTTTTTGGATCTTTCAGATTCTTCATAGTGATCAGCAAATATAAATCCCAAGTGACTCAGAGAATATAGCAATCCCTTCCTCGGCAACGGCGCCAGAAAAATGTTGCCGACGTGCAACTATTCCTCACTTGATGCCTCCACGGCAACGGAGCCAGAAAAGAGCTCGTCCCAATTGCTCAACAATTAGAAATTGTCTTGCAATCACCCACCAGCGCGTGCGATCGCGGCAGTTTTCGAGGGTAGAGTATTCAACCCAAACTTGTTGGTTCGCGCGACGAGAAGTGAAAGAATATTCTCAAGTATTAGCAGCTGAATGTGTTAGATTCAACCACACCTGAAAGATTAGTGTCTGCAAGCAAAGTATCAGTAGCAAAGTAGTATGATAGCAACGATGCCAGAAACAATCTGGTGACAAGGCAGACTATTCCTAACTGTCGTATCAATGGCGCCAGAAGTTGCCCATGGACGGGAAATATTCTTTCCCGGCAACAGTGCGAGAAAAAGTATTGTAGCAGGTAGCAGCAATGGCAAGGAACAGCAGTAGTGACGGCAATAGCAAGTAGCAGCAGTAGCGAGTGACAGCAGTAGCAAGTAACAGCAACAGCAACAGTGGTAACAGCAGCAGAGCAAAACAAGTAACAGCTGCAGAGCAAAACAAGTAACAGCAGCAGCAACAGTGGTAACAGCAGTAGAGCAAAGCAAGTAACAACAGTAGAGCAAAACAAGTAACAGCAGCAGTGAGACAAACTCGTAGGCAATGGGTCGGCGATTCTTTGGATGACATTCATCATGCAACAGTTATAACACGGAGAGATATGTGGCTAGCTCCCGTTCGTCAATGTGATGTAGGCATGCATTCCGTGTGTCGTCATACGTGCTTAGGGAAAAGAACTTGCATGACATCTATTGTCCATCCCTCCTGTGGCAGCGGGGTCCAAAAGGATACTACGGGATATTAAGGTTCTCCTTTTAATAAAGAACCGGAACAACGCATTAGCACTTGGTGAACACATGAACACCTCAAACTATGGTCATCACCGGGAGTGGTTCCGGTTATTGTCACTCCGGGGTTGCCGGGTCATAACATATAGTAGGTAACTACAACTTGCAAGATCGGATCTAAATCACACATATATTGGTGACAACATAATAGTTTCAGATCTGAAATCATGGCACTCGGGTCCTAGTGACAAGCATTAAGCATGGCAAAGTAGTAGCGACATCAATCTCAGAACATAGTGGATACTAGGGATCAATCCCCGTCAAAACTAACTCGATTACATGATAGATCTCATCCTACTCATCACTGCCTAGCGAGCCTACGAATAGATTACTCATGAACGATGAAGAGCTTCATGGAATTGGAGAGGGAAGAAGGTTGATGATGACGATGGCGACGATTTCCCCTCTCCGGAGCCCAAAACGGACTCCAGATCTGCCCTCCGGATGAAGAACAGGATGTGGTGGCGCCTCCGTATCGCAAACACGACGAAATCTTCTCTTCTGATTTTTTCGGGATGAAAGGGAATTTATAGAGCTGAGTTTGGGGGCGGCAGAGCCACTGGGCCCCACAAGCTTGGTTGCCACGGCCAGGGGGCCGCGGCAACAGGGCTTGTGGCCCACTGGCCCGTCCCCTCCGGTGGATCTTTGCGCAGGTGTTTTTCATATTTTCTAGAAATATTCTCCGTAAATTTTCAGGACGTTCCGAGAACTTTCCTTTCTGCACAAAAACAACACCATGGCAATTCTGCTAAAACAGCGTCAGTCCGGGTCAGTTCCATTCAAATCATGCAAATTAAAGTCCAAAACAAGGGCAAAAGAGTTTGGAAAAGTAGATACGATGGAGACGTATCAAGTAGCGCAACACAAGAAAAATGTTTGTGAGGTGCCTGCACCGGCTAGAGAAGAAGCTAACGATGATAATCATGAAACTCCAGATCAAGTTGCCACTGATCCTCGAAGGTCCACAAGGACACGTTCCGCTCCAGAGTGGTACGGCAACCCTGTCATGGAAATCATGTTGATGAAAAATAGTGAACCTTCGAACTATGAAGAAGCGATGTCGGGCTCGGATTTCAACAAATGGCTTGAGGCCATGAAATCCAAGATAGGATCCATGTATGAGAACAAAGTATGGACTTCGGTGGACTTGCCCGATGATCGGCGAGCCATAGAAAATAAATGGATCTTTAAGAAGAAGACTGACGCAGATGGTAATGTGACCATCTATAAGGCTCGACTTGTCGCTAAGGGTTATCGATAAGTTCAAGGAATTGACTACGATGAGACCTTCTCACCCGTAGCGATGTTGAAGTCGGTCCGAATCATGTTAGCAGTTGCCGCATTTTATGATTATGAAATCTGGCAAATGGACGTCAAAATGGCATTCTTGAACGGCTTTCTTAAGGAAGAATTGTATATGATACAACCAGAAGGTTTTGTCGATCCTAATAATGTTGACAAGGTATGCAAGCTCCAGCGCTCCATCTATGGGATGGTGCAAGCATCTCGGAGTTGGAACATTCGCTTTGATGAGGTGATCAAAGCGTTTGGGTTTGTGCAGACTTATGGAGAAGCCTGTATTTACAAGAAAGTGAGTGGGAGCTCTGTAACATTTCTCATATTATATGTTGATGGAAATGATATAGAACTTTTGGAAAGCATAAAGACCTATTTGAATAAGAGTTTTTCAATGAAGGACCTTGGAGAAGCTTCTTACATATTAGGCATCAAGATCTATAGAGATAGATCGATACGCCTCATTGGTCTTTCACAAAGCACATACCTTCACAAGATATTGAAGAAGTTCAATATGGATAAGGCCAAGAAGGGGTTCTTGCCTGTATTACAAGGTGTGAGGTTGAGTACAAATCAACGCCCGACCACGACAGAGGATAGAGAAAAGTTGAGTATTGTCCCCTATGCTTCAGCCATAGGCTCTATTATGTATGCCATGTTGTGTACCGGACCTGATATGAACCTTGCCATAAGTTTGGTAGGGAGGTACCAAAGTGATCCAGGAGTGGATCACTAGACAGCGGTCAAGAACATCCTTAAGTACCTGAAAAGGACTAAAGACATGTTTCTCGTATATGGAGGTGCCGAAGAGCTCGTCGTAAAGGGTTACGTTGATGCTAGCTTCGACACAGATCCGGATGACTCCAAGTCACAAACCGGATACATGTATATTTGTAGAAATGGGGCAGTCATCTCGTGTAGTTGCAAGCAAAGCATTGTGGCGGCATCTGCATGTGAAGCGAAGTACATAGCTGGTTCGGAAGCAGCGCAAGGAGTCTGGATGAAGGAGTTCATCACCGAACCAGGAGTGATTCCCAGTGCGTCGGGCCTGATGACTCTCTATTGTGAAAACACTGGTGATATTGCCATTGCTAAGGAGCCCAGGTTTCACAAGAAGACCAAGCACATCAAGCGTCGCTTCAACTCCATTCCTGGATACATCCAGGATGGAGATATAGATATTTGTAAAGTACATACGAATCTGAATGTCGCAGACCCGTTGACTAAACCTCTTCCACGAGCGAAACATGATCAACACTAGAACTATAGGGATGTTCGATTCATCACAATGTAACTAGATTGTTGACTCTAGTGCAAGTGGGAGACTGTTGGAAATATGCCCTAGAGGCAATAATAAAGTGGTTATTATTATATTTCCTAGTTCATGATAGTTGTATATTATTCATGCTATAATTGTATTAACCGAAAACCGTAATACATGTGTGAATATATAGATCACAATGCGTGTCCCTAGTGACCCTCTAATTGGCTAGCTCATTGATCAATAGATGATCATGGCTTCCTGATCATGGACATTGGTTGTCATTGATAACTGAATCACATCATTAGAAGAATGATGTGATGGACAAGACCCAATCCTAAGCATAAGACTAGATCGTGTTGTAAATGTAAAATGTGTACGTGTTGATTCCACCCAAACCTTTCCGACGCGGACCCTCTATTAATAGTACGTCTTCCCTATGACTCAAAACCACCAAAGAGAACCGTAGAAACCATCGTGCTTGACATACACCGAGGGGCGTCGAATCGTCTTGTGCCTTGCCATGTATTATCTGAAATGCTCAATGCACACAATTAGTCCGCAGGGGTACTTTCATCAATCACCAAAATAACTTAGGGAGAAATATGCCCTAATAATCTCCCCCTTTTTGGTGAATTGATGAAAATATATGATTTGCACAAAGAGGATATAATATAGACATATGCAAACCCAAAGTCTATAAACTAGAGACTCGCTCCCCGTGTATGTGTGCATATTCAGAGTAGTGCTATGTACAACAAAGCATACAACCAAGGAAAAGCACTCCCCCTAGAAATCATAGACGAGATACTCCTTGCAACAACCTGATAAAACACTAAGTATGGAAGCAAGGCATAACATGTGACCATAAAGATAAGGGCACAAGATGAATAGACCCACATGCTAACATATAGAGAGACAATAAAGAAAATATAGGGGATAGCATATGTCTCACACCATATGAATAGGGACAAAACCGAGTCTCACAGACATAATAAAACCATTCAAGTTCAGCAAAGAGAGACTCGGGAAAACAATGAAAGCAATGAAAGAAAATCCTACACTCTCTTCCCCTTTGGCATGAGGACACCAAAAAGGGAGAGAGGACACCTGCGACATAGGTGGTAGCTCAGCCATCGGACTCCTCATCAGTCTCCTCCTCAGCCTCCTCATCATACTCCTCCTAATCAGACTCAGCCCACTGTAGGTCCCTCGCCTTCAGCCAACCAGCTTCCGGAGTGATGACTTCCTCAGATCCGCTAGAGAAGTGCACGTCGAGCTTCCTCATGATAAGCTTGTCCCGTCGACGGCTCTCCTTCTGGGCCACATGAGTCATGTACTGCCCCTTTGCCTGCATGCAGAATAAAGTCTTCATCCTATCCTTCAGCTTCTTGGCCCAAGATGGCTCATCACAAGAACGACCATGTGTGTCTAGGCTGCTCACATCCTCAGCAGCAGTAGCAGCTGTTTGAAATATGCCCTAGAGGCAATAATAAATTGGTTATTATTATATTTCCTTGTTCATAATAATCATTTATTATCCATGCTATAATTGTATTGATTGGAAACTCAAATACATGTGTGGATACATAGACAACACATTATCCCTAGTGAGCCTCTAGTTGACTAGCTCGTTGATCAAAGATGGTCAAGGTTTACTGGCCATAGGCAAGTGTTGTCACTTGATAACGGGATCACATCATTGGGAGAATGATGTGACGGACAAGACCCAAACTATAAACGTAGCATATGATCGTGTCAGTTTATTGCTACTGTTTTCTGCATGTCAATGTATCTGTTCCTATGACCATGAGATCATGCAACTCCCGGACACCGGAGGAATACCTTGTGGGTTATCAAACGTCGCAACGTTACTGGGTGACTATAAAGGTGCTCTACAGGTATCTCCAAAGGTGTTTGTTGGGTTGGCATGGATCAAGACTGGGATTTTTCACTCCGTGTGACGGACAGGTATCTCGGGGCCCACTCGGTAATACAACATCACAACAAGCCTTGGAAGCAATGTGACTAAGGAGTTAGTTACGGGATCTTGTATTACGGAACGAGTAAAGAGACTTGCCGGTAACGAGATTGAACTAAGTATAAAGATGCCGACGATCGAATCTCGGGCAAATAACATACCGAAGGACAAAGGAAATAGTATACGGGATTATATGAATCCTTGACATAGAGGTTCAACTGATAGAGATCTTCATATAATATGTAAGAGCCAATATGGACATCCAGGTCCCGTTGTTTGTTATTGACCGGAGAGTGTCTCAGGTCACGTCTGCATAGTTCTCGAACCCGCAAGGTCTGCACATTTAAAGTTCGGTGACGTTTTGGTATAGTTGAGTTATATGTGTTGGTGACCGAAGTTTTGTTCGGAGTCCCGGATAAGATCATGGATGTCACGAGGGTTTCCGGAATGGTCCGAAAATGAAGATTAATATATAGGAAGTTGGTATTAGGATTCCGTAAGATTTTCACGCATTGCCCGCAGTGTACCGGGAGTGACGAATGGGTTCCGGGGCGCCCACTGGGTGGGCCCACCACGCCCCAAGTGGTCCACGTGGGTTTATAGGATGTGCAGTAAGTCATAATGGCTGACAAAGTCATCCAAGGAAAACCCATGAGGAAAAAGTGGAAAATCCAAAAGAGGTGGGAAATTAAGGAAGGAGTCCTAATCCAAGTGGGATTGGAGGAGGACTCCTCCCTCCTCCACTTCGGCCGACCCAAGGGAGTCTCCCTTGTGGCGCCAAGGCTGCCTCCTCCCTCCTCCTATATATACTAGAGGTTTAGGGATTTTGAGACACAACTTTGCCACGTGCTACCCTCTCCTCTACTTCACACTTCTTCCTCTAGATCGGTTTTCCGCGGAGCTCGGGCGGAGCGTGCAGGAATAGATCACCACCATCACCGGCGCATCGTCACCCTGTCGGAGAACTCATCTACTTCCCCGCCTCTCTTGCTGGATCAAGAAGGTGGAGATCGTCATCGAGATGTACATGTGCAAGATACGGAGGTGTCATCCGTTCGGCACTTCATCGGGACGGATCACGAGACGGTTCGTGCGACGGATCATGGGACGGTTCGTGGGATGGATCACGAGACGGTTCGTGGGACGGATCACGAGACGGTTCGTGGGATGGATCGTGGGACGGTTCGTGGGACAGATCATGAAGACGTACCACTACATCAACCGTGTCTAATAACGCTTCCGCTTAGTGATCTACAAGGGTATGTGGATCCGATCTCTCTCTCGTAGATGATCATCACCATGATAGGTCTTCGTGTGTGTAGGAAAATTTGTGTTTCCCATGCAACGTTCCCCAACAGTGGTATCAGAGCTAGGTTCATGCATAGATGTAATATCGAGTAGAACACAAATTTTTTTGTGGGCGTTGATGTTCGATTTGCTGCCCTCCTTAGTCTTTTCTTGATTCGGCAGTATTGTTGGATTGAAGCGGCCCGGACCAACCTTAATCGTACGCTTACGAGACCGGTTTCATCGACTAACATGCAACTTGTTGCATAAAGATGACTGGCGGGTGTCTGTTTCTTCAACTTTAGTTGAATCGGATTTGACTGAGGTGGTCCTTGGAGAAAGGTTAAATAGCAATTTGCACATCACCGTTGTGGTTTTGCATAAGTAAGATGCGATCATACTAGATACCCATAGCAGCCACGTAAAACATGCAACAACAAATTGGAGGATGTCTAACTTGTTTTTGCAGGGTATGCATGTGATGTGATATGGCCAAAGGCATGATGTGATATATTGGATGTATGAGATGATCATGTTGTAGTAGTTAAATATCGACTTGGACATCGATGCTACATCAACTGATACGTCTCCAACGTATCTATAATTTTTGATGGTTCCATGCTATCATCTTGTCAAACTTTGGATGTTTTGTATGCCTTTTATATCTTTTTTGGGACTAACTTATTAACTCAGGGCCAAGTTCCAATTCCTGTTTTTCCGTGTTTTTGACCCTTTTCAGAGGAGAAATTTAAACGGTGTCCAAATGGAATAAAACTTCTGAAAAGATTTTTTCCGGAACAGAAGATACGCAGGGGACGTGAGAACCAAGGCAGAGGCCACCAGGGGAGGCCACAAGCCCCCTAGGCACGGCCAGGGGGCCCGCGCCTAGCAGGCTTGTGGGCCTCCTATGACTCGTCTGCCCTACCTCTTCCGCCTATAAATTCCCGAAAAATCCAAAACTGCGCGAGAGATCCACGAAAATACTTTTCCGCCGCCGCAAGCTTCTGTCTCCGCAAGATCCCATCTGGGGCACGTTCTGGTGCCCTACCGGAGGGGGGATTCGGATACGGAGGGCTTCTTCATCAACACCATGGCCTCTCCGATGATGCGTGAGTAGTTCACCATTGACCTTCGGGTCCATAGCTAGTAGCTAGATGACTTCTTCTCTCTCTTGGATCTTCAATACAAAGTTATCCATGATCTTCATGGAGATCTATCCGATGTAATCTTCTTTTGCGGTGTGTTTGTCAAGATCCGATGAATTGTGGATTTATGATCAGATTATCTATTAATCTTATTTGAGTTTCTTCTGATCTCTTATATGCATGATTTCATATCCTTGTAATTCTCTTCGAGTTGTGGGTTTTGTTTGGCCAACTTGATCTATGATTCTTGCAATGGGAGAAGTGCTTGGTTTTGGGTTCATACCGTGCGGTGACCTCACCGAGTGACAGAAGGAGTAGCGAGGCACGCATCGTGTTGTTGCCATCAAGGGTAAAAAGATGGGGTTTACATCATTGGTTTGAGTTTATCCCTCTACATCATGTCATCTTGCTTAAGGCGTTACTCTATCCGTCATGAACTCAATACACTAGATGCATGCTGGATAGTGGTCGATGTGTGGAGTAATAGTAGTAGATGCAGAAAGTATCTGTCTACTTGTCTCGAACGTGATGCCTATATGTATGATCATTGCCTTAGATATCGTCTTGACTTTGCGCGATTCTATCAATTGCTCAGGAGTAATTTGTTCACCCACCGTAATATTTTCTATTTTGAGAGAAGCCTCTAGTGAACACTATGGCCCCCGGGTCTACTTCACATCATATTTTCAGCCTTACACTTTTACTTCGTTGCACTTTCCGCCTTCAGATCTCACTTTGCAATCAATCTTGAAGGGATTGACAACCTCTTTATAACGTTGGGTGCAAGCTTGTTTGTGTTTGCGCAGGTACTCTCAAAACTTGGCTTGATTTTCCTACTGGATTGATACCTTGGTTCTCAAACTGAGGGAAATACTTACTGCTACTGTGCTGCATCACCCTTTCCTCTTCAAGGGAAAAACCAACGCAAGCTCAAGAGGCAGCAGCAACCGACAAGAGCCATAGGGTTGTCTTAAAACTAACGTTTGTGTTTGGAGATGCGTTTACTATATTGCTAGGATGTAGCTTTAGTAGTAATAGCATATATAGCACGACAACCTCGATGGCGGCACGACGATGGAGATCATGGTGTGGCGCCGGTGACGATGAATATCATGCCGGTGCTTTGGTGATGGGGATCAAGAAGCAAACGATCATGGCCATATCATGTCACTTATGAATTGCATGTGATGTTAATCCTTTTTATGCACCTTATTTTGCTTAGAACAACGGTAGGATTATAAGGTGATCCCTCACTAAAATTTCGAGATAAAATTGTGTTCTCCCCGAGTGTGCACCGTTGCGACAGTTCGTCGTTTCGAGACACCACGTGATGATCACGTGTGATAGACTCAATGTTCACATACAATGGGTGCAAAACAGTTGCACACGCGGAACACTCGGGTTAAACTTGACGAGCCTAGCATGTACAGACATGGAATCGGAACACAAGAGACCGAAAGGTCGAGCATGAATCATATAGTTGATATGATCAACATGGAGATGTTCACCACTGAAACTATACTCAACTCACGTGATGATCGGACTTGAGTTAGTGGATTTGGATCATGCGCCACTCGAATGACTAGAGGGGTGTCTATTTGAGTGGGAGTTCTTAAGTAATATGATTAATTGAACTAACTATCATGAACATAGTCCAAAGGTCTTTGCAAATTATGTTGTAGCTTGCGCTGTAGCTCTACTGTTTTTATATGTTCCTAGAGAAAATTTAGTTGAAAGATGATAGTAGCAATTTTGCGGACTGAGTCCGTAAACCGAGGATTGTCCTCATTGCTGCGCAGAAGGCTTATGTCCTTAATGCACCACTCGGCGTGCTGCACCTCGAGCGTCGTCTGTGGATGTTGCGAACATCTGACATGCACGTTTTTTATGACTACACGATAGTTCAGTGCGTAATACTTAATGGCTTAGAATTGAGGCGCTGAAGACGTTTTGAAACGTCACGGAACATATGAGATGTTCTAAGAGATGAAATTGGGATTTCATGCTCGTGCCCTTGTTGAGAGGTATGAGGCCTTCGACAAGATTCTTTGTCTACAAAGTAAAGGAGAAAAGCTCAATCGTTGAGCATGTGCTCAGATTGTCTGAGTGCAACGGTCTCTTGAATCAAGTGGGAGTTGATCTTCCAGATGAGATAGTGATGGTTCTCCAAAGTCACTTCAACCAAGCTACTAGAGCTTCGTGATGAACTATGAACATATCAAGGATAGATATGATGATCCTTGAGCGATTCGCAATGTTTGACAATGCGAAAGTAGAAATCAAGTAGGAACATCAATTGTTGATGGTTAGTAAAACCACTAGTTTCAAGAAGGGCAAAGGCTAGAAGTGATACTTCATGAAACGGCAAACCAGTTGCTGCTCTAATGAAGAAACCCAAGGTTAAACCCAAACCTGAGACTAAGTGCTTCTGAGGGGAACGGTCACTCAGGCGGAACTACCCGAGATACTTGGTAGATGAGAAGGATGGCAAAGTCGACAAAAGTATATTGGATATACCTGATATTGATGTGTACCTTACTAGTATTCCTAGTAGCACAAGGGTATTAGATACCGGTTGAGTTGCTAAGTGTTAGTAATTCAAAGTTATAGCTACGGAATAAAAGGATACTAGCAAGGGTGAGGTGACGATGTGTGTTGGAAGTAATTCTAAGGTTGATGTGATCAAACATCGCACGCTCCCTCTACCATCGGGATTGGTGTTAAACCTAAATAATTGTTATTTGGTGTTTGCGTTGAGCATGAACATGATTGGATCGTGTTTATTGCAATACGATTATTCATTTAAAGTGAATAATGGTTATTCTATTTGCTTTAATAATTACCTTCAATGGTTTATTGAATCTCGATCGTAGTGCTACACTTGTTCATAATATTGATGCCAAAAGATACAAGGTAGTAATGATAGTACCACTTACTTGTGGCACTGCCACTTGAGTCATGGTGGTGTAAAATGCATGAAGAAGCTCCATGCTGATGGATCTTTGTACTCACTCATTTTTGAAACGTTTGAGACATGCAAGCCATACCTATTGGTATGAACGCATGAAGAAACTCCATGCAGATGGATCGTTTGGACTCACTTGATTTTTAATCACTTGAGACATGCAAATCATACCACATGGGCAAGATGACTGAAGATCTCGTTTTCCAGTGAGATGGAACTAGAAAGTAACTTATTGGAAGTAATACATTCGGATGTATGCAGTCTAATGAGTGCTGAGGCACGCAGTGCATATCATTATATTCTTACTTCACAGATGATTTGAGTAGATACTAGTGTATTTTCTTGATGAATCACACATCTGAATTATTGAAAGGTTCAAGTAGTTTCAGAGTGAAGTTGAAGATCGTCGTGACAAGATGGTAACATGTCTACGATATGATCATGGAGATGAATATCTGAGTTGCGAGTTTGGTACACAACTAAGACAAATGTGAAAATTGTTTCACATATCATGCCACCTAGAACACCATAGTGTGATGGTGTGTCCGAACGTCATAGCCACACCCTATTTGATGTGGTGCATACTATGATGTCTCTTATCAAATTACCACTATCGTTTATGGGTTATGCATTAGAGACAACCGCATTCACTTTAAATAGGGCACCACGTATTTCCATTGAGATGACACAGTATGAACTATGGTTTGGAGAAACCTAAGATGTTGTTTCTTAAAAGTTTGGGGCTGCGATGCTTATGTGGAAAAGTTTCAGCATGATAAGCTCGAACCCAAAACGGATAAATGCATCTTCATAGGACACCAAAAACAATTGGGTATACCTCCTATCTCAGATTCGTAAGCAGAGTGTTTGTTTCTAGAAACGGGTCCTTTCTTGAGGAAAAGTTTCTCTCGAAAGAATTGAGTGGGAGGGTGGTGGAACTTGATGAGGTTATTGAACCGTCACTTCAACCAGTGTGTAGCAGGGCGCATGAAGTTGTTCCTGTGGCGCCTACGCCAATTGAAGTGGAAACTGATGATAGTGATAATTAAGCTTCGGATCAAGTTACTACAAACCTCGTAGGTCAACAAGGTCACGTAATGCTACAGAGTGGTATGGTAACCATGTCTTGGAGGTCATGTTGTTCAACAACAATGAACCTACGAGCTATGGAGAAGTGATGGTGGGAACGGATTACGACAAATGGCTGGAGGCCATAAAATCCGAGAGAGGATCCGTGTATAAAACAAAGTGTAGACTTTGGAAGAACTACTTGATGGTCGCAAGACTATTAAGTACATATGGATATTTTAAAAGGAAGACAGAGATGATGGTGAAAAGTCACCATTAAGAAAGGCTCGACTTATCACAAAGATGTTTTTGACAAGTTCAGAGAGTTGACTATGATGAGACTTTCTCACTCGTAGCGATGCTAAAAGTTTGTTGGAATTATGTTAGCAGTTGCTACATTATTTATGAAATATTGCACATAGGATGTCAAAACATTGTTTCCTCGACGGTTTCCTTGAGGAAAGGTTGTATGTGATACAACCAAAAGGTTTTGTCGATCCTAAGGGTGCTAACAAGTATGCAAACTCCAACGATCCTTCTATGGACTGGTACAAGCATCCCGGAGTCGGAATATACGCTTTGATGAGATGATCAAAGCTTTTGGGTTTATACAAGGTTTATGAGAAACTTGTATTTCCAAAGAAGTGAGTGGGAGCACTATAGAATTTCTGATAAGTATATGTGGTTGACATATTGTTGATCGGAAGTAATGTAGAATTTCTAGAAAGCATAAAGTATTGTTTGAAAGGAGTTTTTCAAAGGAAAACCTGAATAGAGCTACTTGACCATTGAGCATTAAGATCTATAGAGATAGATCAAAACGCTTAAGAGAACTTTCAATGAAATGCATGCCTTGACAAGTTTTTGAAGTTCAAAATAGATCAGCAAAGAAGGAGTTCTTGGTTTTGTTGTAAGGTGTGAATTTGAGTAAGACTCAAAACCCGACCACGGCAGGAGAAAGAGAAAGGACGAAGGTCGTCCCCTATGCCTTAGCCGTAGGCTCTAAAGTATGCCATGATGTGTACCGCACCTGATGTGTGCCTTGCCATAAAGTCTGTCAAGGGGTACAAAGAGTGATCCAGGATTGAATCACTGAACAACTATCAAAGTTATCCTTAGTAACTAATGTACTAAGGAATTTTTCTCAATTATGGAGGTGATTAAAGAGTTCATCGTAAAGGGTTACATCGATGCAAGCTTTGACACTAATACGAGTAACTCGAAAGAGTATAGCGGATTCGTATAGTGGAGCAGTCATTTGGAATAGTTCCAAATGGCACGTAGTAGCATCATCTACAGGATAACATAGATATTTGTAAAGCACACACATATCTGAAAGATTCAGACTCGTTGACTAAAACCTCCCTCACAAGCAAGATGTGATCAAACCCCAGAACTGTATGGGTGTTGGATTCATTAAAATCACATAGTGATGTGAACTAGATTATTGACTCTAGTGCAACTGGGAGACTATTGGAAATATGCCCTAGAGGCAATAATAAATTGGTTATTATTATATTTCCTTGTTCATCATAATCGTTTATTATCCATGCTAGAATTGTATTGATTGGAAACTCAAATACATGTGTGGATACATAGACAACACACTGTCCCTAGTGAGCCTCTAGTTGACTAGCTCGTTGATCAAAGATGGTCAAGGTTTCCTGGCCATAGGCAAGTCTTGTCACTTGATAATGGGATCACATCATTGGGAGAATGATGTGATGGACAAGACCCAAACTATAAATGTAGCATATGATCGTGTCAGTTTATTGCTACTGTTTTCTACATGTCAATGTATCTGTTCCTATGACCATGATATCCTGAAAATCCGAGACACTGGAGGAATACCTTATGGGTTATCAAACGTCGCAACGTTACTAGGTGACTATAAAGGTGCTCTACAGGTATCTCCAAAGGTGTCTGTTGGGTTGGCATGGATCAAGACTGGGATTTGTCACTCCATGTGACAGAGAGGTATCTCGGGGCCCACTCGGTAATACAACATCACAACAAGCCTTGCAAGCAATGTGACTAAGGAGTTAGTTACGGGATCTTGTATTATGGAATGAGTAAAGAGACTTGTCGATAACGAGATTGAACTAAGTATAGAGATGCCGACGATCGAATCTCAGGCAAGTAACATACCGAAGGACAAAGGGAATAGTATACGGGATTATATGAATCCTTGACATAGAGGTTCAACCGATAGAGATATTCATAGAATATGTAGGAGCCAATATGGACATCTAGGTACCGCTGTTGTTTATTGACTGGAGAGTTTCTCAGGTCATGTCTGCATAGTTCTCGAACCCGCAGGGTCTGCACACTTAAGGTTCGGTGACATTTCGGTATAGTTGAGTTATATGTGTTGGTGATCGAAGTTTTGTTCGGAGTCCCATATCAGATCACGGATGTCACGAGGGTTTCCGAAATGTTCCAGAAACGAAGATTGATATATAGGAAGTTGGTATTTAGATTCCGAAAGATTTTCGGGCATTGTCGGTAGTGTACGGGGAGTGACGAATGGGTTCCGGGGGCCCACTGGGTGGGACCACCACGCCCCAAGGGGTCCATGTGGGTATATTGGATGCGCAATAAGGCATAATGGGCTTAAAAAGTCATGCAAGGAAAGCCCATGAGGAAAAGGTGGAAAATCCAAAAGAGGTGGGAAATTAAGGAAGGAGTCCTAATCCAAGTGGGATTGGAGGAGGACTCCTACCTCCTCCACTTCGGCCGACCCAAGGGAGTCTCCCTTGTGGCGCCAAGGCTGCCTCCTCTCTCCTCCTATATATACTAAAGGTTTAGGGCTTTTGAGACACAACTTTGCCATGTGCTGCCCTCTCCTCTACTTCGTAGTTCTTCCTCTAGATCGGTTTTCTATGGAGCTCGGGTGGAGCCCTGCAGGAATAGATCACCACCATCATCGGCGCACCGTCACGCTGTCGGAGAACTCATCTACTTCCACGCCTCTCTTGCTGGATCAAGAAGGCGGAGATCATCTTCGAGTTGTATGTGTGTGGGACGCGGAGGTGCCGTTCGTTCGACACTTGATCGGGACGGATCATGAGACGGTTCGTGGGATGGTTCATGGGACGGATCGTGAAGACATACCACTACATCAATCGCGTTTAATAAAGCTTCCGCTTAGCGATCTACAAGGGTATGTGGATCTGATCTCTCTCTCGTAGATGATCATCACCATGATAGGTCTTCGTGTGCGTAGGATTTTTTTTGTTTCCCATGCAACGTTCCCCAACAGCAGCATCGGGCTCATCATCCTCATTCTTCATGCGATCAGTGGCACATGAAGTGGAGGTGTTGGACCTCTTGTTCTTCTGGTCTACCTTGATGGACTCATGGCGGATCCAGTCACGAGCATGGAAGACCACGCCAGGGAAGGCCTATGACCACTTCTCCTTGATGAAGTAGAACAGGTAAGGCCCATAGATGGGGACCTTTCGGTTGAATACTACCGACTGAAGCTCGGACCACATCACATGAGAAATATCGAGTGGTCTAGTATCACTAGTCCGTCCCTTCTCGCACATAATGAGCTTGTCCACCAAGTAAGAATGCACTTGATCCTTGTTGCCACCCTCAGGAAAAAGTGTGTTGTGGAAAATTCTATGCATGACATCCAAGAAAGTGTTGAGCACAAAAGTGGGCTCACAAGTGGTAGATGATACGTCCATTTTGCATCATGCTTTTATGTTGATATTTATCGCTTTATGGGCTGTTATTACACTTCATGGTATAATACTTATGCCTTTTATCTCTTATTTTGCAAGGTTCACATGAAGAGGGAGAATGACTGCAGCTGGAATTCTGGCCTGAAAAAGGAGCAAGTTTGAGATACCTATTCTGCGCAACTCCAAAAGCCGTGAAAATCAACGAGGATTTATTTTGGAATTTATAAAAAATACTGGGCCAAAGAAGTACTAGAGGGGAGCCAGCAGGAGGCCACAAGCCTACTAGGCGCCCCCTGGCCGCGCCTAGGGGGCTTGTGGGCACCTTGGTGGCCCTCTGCCCCCCTCTTTTGCTACAAGAAGGGTTTCGTTCCGAAAAAAAAATCAAAAGAGGCTTTTGGGAGGAATCGCCGCCGCCACGAGGCGGAACTTGAGCAGAACCAATCTAGAGCTCCGGCACGGTCGTCCTGCCGGAGAAACTTCCCTCCCGGAGGGGGAATTCATCGCCATCGTCATCACCAACACTCCTCTCATCGGAAGGGACTCATCACCATCAACATCTTCATCAGCACCATCAAATCTCCAAGCCCTAGTTCATCTCTTGTAACCAATCTCCATCTTGCTACTCCGATTGGTACAAGTAAGGTTGCTAGTAGTGTTAATTTCTCTTTGTAGTTGATTCTAGTTGGATTACTTGGTGGAAGATTACATGTTCAGATCTTTGATGCTACTCATTACCTCTCTGGTCATGAATATGATTATGCTTTGTGAGTAGTCACTTTTATTCCTGAGGACATGGGATAAGTCATGCTATAAGTAGTCATGTGAATTTGGTATTCGTTCGATATTTTGATGTGTTGTATGTTGTTTTTCCTCTAGTGGTGTTATGTAAATGTAGACTACATAACACTTCACCATTATTTGGGCCTAGAGGAAGGCATTGGGAAGTAGTAAGTAGATGATGGGTTGCTAGAGTGACAGAAGCTTAAACCCTAGTGTATGCGTTGCTTCGTAAGGGGCTGATTTGGATCCACTAGTTTAATGCTATGGTTAGACTTTGTCTTAATTCTTATTTCGTAGTTGCGGATGCTTGCGAGAGGGTTTAGTCATAAGTGGGATGCTTGTCCAAGTAAGGGCAGTACCCAAGCACCGGTCCACCCACATATCAAACTATCAAAGTAGCGAACGCGAATCATATGAACATGATGAAAACTAGCTTGACAGAATTTCCCATGTGTCCTCGGGAGCGCTTTACCTCCTATAAGAGTTTGTCCAGGCTTGTCCCTTGCTACAAAAGGGATTGGGCCACTTTTCTGCACCGTTGTTACTTTTGTTACTTGCTACTTGCTACGAATCTTCTTGTCACACAACTACTTGTTACCGATAATTTCAGTGCTTGCACAGATTACCTTGCTGAAAACCACTTGTCAGATCCTTCTGCTCCTCGTTGGGTTCGACACTCTTACTTATCTAAAGGACTACGATAGATCCCCAATACTTGTGGGTCATCAAGACTCTTTTCTGGCACCGTTGCCGGGGAGTGAAACACCTTTGGTAAGTGGAAATTGGTAAGGAAACATTTATATAGTGTGCTGAAATTTATTGTCACTTGTCACTATGGAAACTGTTCCTTTGAGGAATTTGTTCGTGGTATCTTCACCACGAACGGAAGCACGAGGAGTTGTTCCTCAATCTGAGGTACCTACTGAAAATATCTATTATGAAATTCCTTCGGGTATGCTTGAGAAACTGCTGGCTAATCCTTTTACAGGAGATGGATCTTCACATCCAGACTTGCATCTAATCTATGTAGATGAAGTTTGTGGTTTATTTAAGCTTGCAGGTTTGCCCGAGGATGAGGTAAAGAAGAAAGTCTTTCCTTTATCTTTGAAGGATAAGGCATTGACATTGTATAGGCTATGTGATGATACTGGATCATGGGACTATAATCGGTTGAAATTGGAATTTCATCAAAAGTTTTATCCTATGCATCTAGTACATCGTGATCGGAATTATATTTATATTTTTTGGCCTCGTGATAGAGAAAGCATCGCTCAAGCTTGGGGGAGGCTTAAATCAATGTTATATTCATGCCCCAACCATGAGCTCTCGAGAGAAATTATCATTCAAAACTTCTATGCTCGTCTTTCTCATGATGATAGCACCATGCTTGACACTTCTTGTACCGGTTCTTTTATGAAGAGAGATATTGACTTCAAATGGAATTTATTGGAAAGAATTAAACACAACTCTGAAGATTGGGAGCTTGATAAAGGTAAGGAGTCAGGTATGAATTTCAAGGTTGATTGTGTTAAATCCTTTGTTGAAACAAATACTTTTTGTGATTTTAGCGCTAAGTATGGACTTGACTCTGAGATAGTAGCTTCATTGTGTGAATCATTTGCTACTCATATTGATCACCCCAAAGAGAAGTGGTTTAAATATCATCCTCCCTTGGAAGTCAATGTAGTTAAACCCAATCCAGTTGAAGAGAGAGTCATTGCCTATAATGATCCTATTGTTCCCAGTGCTTACATTGAGAAACCACCTTTGCCTGTTAGGATAAAGGATCATTCTAAAGCTTCAACTGTGATACGTAGGGGTTACATTAGAACACCTACACCCCCTGAGCAAATTAGAGTTGAACCTAGCATTGCTATTATCAAAGATCTCCTGTCCGACAATGTTGATGGCCATGATATTCACTTCTGTGAAGATGCTGCTAGAATTGCTAAACCACATGCTAGAGGCAAACATAGTCCTCTTGTTGGCATGCCTGTTGTTTCTGTGAAGATAGGAGATCATTGTTATCATGGTTTATGTGACGTGGGTGCTAGTGTTAGTGCAATACCTCAATCTTTATATGATGAAATTAAATACGAGATTGCACCTGTTGAGACCGAACCTATTGATGTCATTATTCAGCTTGCCAATAGAGATACTATCTGCGCTTTGGGAATTGTTAGAGATGTTCAAGTCTTGTGTGGTAAAACGAAGTATCCTGCTGATTTTCTCGTTCTTGCTACCACACAAGATAGATTTTGTCCCATCATATTTGGCATACCTTTCCTCAATACTGTCAATGCTCATATTGACTGTGAGAAGCAAACTGTCACTGTTGGCTTTGAAGGTGTGTCACATGAGTTCAATTTCTCCAAGTTTGGTAGAGAACCTCATGAAAAAGAGTTGCCTAGTAAGGATGAAATTATTGCCCTAACTTCTATTGATGTGCCTCCTACTGATCCTTTAGAGCAATACTTGCTTGAGCATGAAAATGATATGCATATGGATGAAAGGAATGAGATAGATAGAGTTATCTTTGAACAATATCCTATCCTTAAGAATAATTTGCCTGTTGAACTGCTTGGAGATCCACCCCCACCAAAGGGTGATCCTGTGTTCGAGCTCAAAAAGTTGCCTGATACTCTTAAGTATGCTTATCTTGATAAAAAAGAGATATATCCTGTTATAATTAGTGCTAGCCTCTCAGAGCATGAATAAAAGAAGTTATTAAAAACTCTGAGGAAGCACCGTGCTGCTATTGGATATACTCTTGATGATCTTAGGGGCATTAGTCCCACTCTATGTTGGGGAACGTCGCATGGGAAACAAAAACTTTCCTACGCGCACGAAGATGTCCATCTACGAGGGGGATTTCAGATCTACGTACCCTTGTAGATCGCACAGCAGAAGCGTTAGTAAACGCGGTTGATGTAGTGGAATGTCCTCACGTCCCTCGAACCGCCCCGCGAACCGTCCCGCGATCTGTTCCACGATCCGCTCCGATCTAGTGCCGAACGGACGGCACCTCCGCGTTCAGCACACGTACAGCTCGACGATGATCTCAGCCTTCTTGATCCGTCAAGAGAGATGGAGAGGTAGATGAGTTCTCCGGCAGCATAACGACACTCCGGAGGTTGGTGGTGATCTAATCTCAGCAGGGCTCCGCCCGAGCTCCACAGAAACGCGATCTAGAGGAAAAACCGTGGAGGTATGTGGTCGGGCTGCCGTGGAAAAGTTGTCTCAAATCAGCCCTAAAACCTTCGTATATATAGGTGGGAGGGGAGGGGCCTTGCCTTGGGGCTCAAGGAGCCCCAAGGGGTTCGACCAAAGGGGGGGCGGAGGATTCCTCCTCCAATCCTAGTCCAACTAGGATTGGAAGGTGGAGTCCTTCCCTTCCTTCCCACTTCCCCATTTTTTTATCTTTGATTTTCTTTTATTCCTGCGTAGGGGCCTTCTTGGGCTTGCCCACCAGCCCACTAAGGGCTGGTACGGCACCCCTAAGGCCTATGGGGTTCCCCGGGGTGGGCTGCCCCCCCGGTGAACATCCGGAACCCATTCGTCATTCCCGGTACATTCCCGGTAATTCCCAAAACCTTCCGGTAATCAAATGAGGTCATCCTATATATCAATCTTTGTCTCTGGACCATTCCGGAAACCGTCGTGACGTCCGTAATCTCATCCGGGACCCCGAACAACATTCGGTAACCAACCATATAACTCAAATACGCATAAAACAACGTCGAACCTTAAGTGTGCAGACCCTGCGGGTTCGAGAACTATGTAGACATGACCCGAGAGACTCCTCAGTTAATATCCAATAGCGGGACCTGGATGCCCATATTGGATCCTACATATTCTACGAAGATCTTATCGTTTGAACCTCAGTGCCAAGGATTCATATAATCCCGTATGTCATTCCCTTTGTCCTTTGATATGTTACTTGTCCAAGATTCGATCGTCAGTATCCGCATACCTATTTCAATCTCGTTTACCGGCAAGTCTCTTTACTCGTTCTATAATACAAGATCCCGCAACTTACACTAAGTCACATTGCTTGCAAGGCTTGTGTGTGATGTTGTATTACCGAGTGAGCCCCGAGATACCTCTCCGTCACACAGAGTGACAAATCCCAGTCTTGATCCATACTAACTCAACGAACACCTTCGGAGATACCTGTAGAGCATCTTTATAGTCACCCAGTTACGTTGCGACGTTTGATACACACAAAGCATTCCTCCGGTGTCAGTGAGTTATATGAACTCATGGTCATAGGAACAAATACTTGACACGCAGAAAAAGTAGCAACAAAATGACACGACCAACATGCTACGTCTATTAGTTTGGGTCTATTCCATCACATGATTCTCCCAATGACGTGATCCAGTTATCAAGCAACAACACCTTGTACATAGTCAGAAGACCCTGGCTATCCTTGATCAACTGGCTAGCCAACTAGAGACTTGCTAGGGACAGTGTTTTGTCTATGTATCCACACATGTATCTAAGTCTTCATTCAATACAATTATAGCATGGATAATAAACGATTATCTTGATACAGGAATTATAATAATAACTTATTTATCATTGCCTCTAGGGCATAATTCCAATAGTCTCCCACTTTATAAATGGTAACATTACTGTCAGCGTCCATCTTCTTCTTAAAGATCCATTTGTTCTGAATAGCCTTGCGGCCCTCAGGTAGTACTTCCAAAGTCCACAATTTGTTTTCATACATGGATCCTATCTCGGACTTCGTGGCCTCCAGCCATTTGTTGGAATCCGGGCCCACCATTGCTTCTTCATAATTCGCAGGCTCATTGTTGTCTAACAACATAATTGATAAGACGGGATTACCGTACCACTCTGGAGTAGTACGCGGTCACGTCGACCTGCGAGGTTCGATAGGAACTTGAACCGGAGTTTCATGATCATCATCATTAACTTCCTCCTCAACCGGCGTCGCAACGACAGGGATTTCCCCTTGCCCTGCGCCACCATCCAGAGGGATGAGAGGTGCGACAACCTCATCAAGTTCTATCTTCCTCCCACTCAATTCTCTCGAGAGAAACTCCTTCTCGAGAAAAGGTCCGTTCTTAGCAACAAACACTTTGCCCTCGGATTTGAGATAGAAGATATACCTAACTGTCTGTTTTGGGTAACCTATGAAGATGCACTTTTCCGCTTTGGGTTCTAGCTTTTCAGGCTGAAGCTTTTTGACATAAGCATCACATCCCCAAACTTTAAGAAACGACAAATTTGGTCTTTTGCCATACCACAGTTCGTATGGTGTCGTCTCAACGGATTTTGATGGTGCCCTATTTAAAGTGAATGTAGCTGTTTCTAATGCATAACCCCAAAACGATAAAGAAAAATTGGTAAGAGACATCATAGATCGCACCATCTCTAATAAAGTACGATTACGACATTCGGACACACCATTACGCTGTGGTGTTCCAGGCGGTGTCAACTGTGAAACAATTCCACATTGTCTTAAGTGAGCACCAAACTCGAAACTCAGATATTCACCCAGACGATCAGACCGTAGGAACTTGATTTTCTTGTTACGATGATTTTCAACTTCACTCTGAAATTGCTTGAAATTTTCAAATGTTTCAGACTTGTGCTTCATCAAGTAGACATAACCATATCTACTCAAATTGTCAGTGAAGGTGAGAAAATAACGATATCCGCCGCGTGCCTCCACGCTCATCAGACCACACACATTGGTATGTAAGATTTCCCACAAGTCACTTGCACGCTCCATTGTTCCGGAGAACGGAGTTTTAGTCATCTTGCCCATGAGGCATGGTTCACACGTGTCAAGTGAATCAAAGTCAAGTGACTCCAAAAGTCCATCAGAAAGGAGTTTCTTCATGCGCTTTACACCAATATGACCTAAGTGGAAGTGCCACAAAAACATGGCGCTATCATTGTTAATTCTAACTCTTTTGGTCTCAGTGTTATGTATATGTGTATTATCACTATCAAAATTCAATATCAACAATCCTCTCACGTTGGGTGCATGACCATAAAAGATATTACTCATAGAAATAGAACAACCATTATTCTCTGACTTAAACGAGTAACCGTCTCGCAATAAACAAGATCCAGATATAATGTTCATGCTTAACGCAGGCACTAAATAACAATTATTTAAGTTCATAACTAATCCTGATGGTAACTGAAGTGAAACTATGCCAACGGCGATTGCATCAACCTTGGAACCATTTCCCACGCGCATCGTCAGTTCATCCTTCGCGAGCCTTCGCTTATTCCACAGTTCCTGTTTCGAGTTGCAAATGTGAGCAACAGAACCGGTATCGAATACTCAGGCACTACTACGAGAGCTGGTTAAGTACACATCAATAACATGTATATCAAATATACCTGAATTTTCTTTTGCTGCCTTCTTATCAGCCAGATACTTGGGCAGTTGCGCTTCCAGTGACCCATACCCTTGCAATAATAGCACTCCGTTTTAGGCTTAGGTCCAGCTTTGGGTTTCTTCGTCGGATTGGCAACATGCTTGCCGCTCTTCTTCGAATTACCCTTCTTTCCTTTGCCGTTTTTCTTGAAACTAGTGGTCTTATTCACCATCAACACTTGATGCTCTTTATGGAGTTCTGACTCTGCGACTTTCAGCATCGCGAACAACTCGCCGGGTGACTTGTTCATCCCTTGCATGTTGTAGTTCAACACAAAGCCCTTATAGCTTGGCGGCAGTGATTGAAGAATTCTGTCAGTGATAGCCTCTTGCGGGAGTTCTATCCCCAGCTCAGCTAGACGGTTTGAGTACCCAGACATTTTGAGCACATGTTCACTGACAAACGAATTCTCCTCCATCTTGTAAGCATAGAATTTATCGGAGGTCTCATACCTCTCGATCCGGGCGTTCTTCTAAAAGATAAACTTCGACTCTTGGAACATCTCATATGCTCCATGACGCTCAAAGCGATGTTGAAGTCCCGGCTCTAAGCCAAACAAGACTTCACATTGAACTAATCAGTAGTCCTCCTTACATGTTAACCAAGCGTTCTTAACATGTTGGTCAGCCGTAGCGGGTGGTTCATCTCCTAGCGCAGCATTAAGGACATAATCCTTCTTCCCAGCTTGCAGGACCAACTTAAGATTACAAGCCCAGTCAACAAAGTTGCTTCCATCATCTTTCAACTTAGCTTTCTCTAGGAACGTATTAAAATTCAGGGTGACTGTCGCATGAGCCATGATCTACAACACAAATATATTCAAAGTGGACTTAGACTATGTTCAAGATAATTAGAGTTTAACTTAATCAAATTACTTGCTAAACTCCCACTCAAAAAGTACATCTCTCTAGTCATTTGAGTGGTTCATGATCCAATTCCACTAGCTCAAGTCCGATCATCACGTGAGTTGAGGATAGTTTTAGTGGTAGGCATCCCTATGCTAATCATATAAACTATATGATTCATGATCGACCTTTCAATCTCATGTGTTCCGAGGCCATGTCTGCACATGCTAGGCTCGTCAAGCTTAACCCAAGTGTTCCGCGTGTGCAACTATTTTGCACCCGTTGTATGTGAACGTTGAGTCTATCACACCCGATCATCACGTGGTGTCTCGAAACGACGAACTGTAGCAACGGTGCACAGTCGGGGAGAACACAATTTCGTCTTGAAATTTTAGTGAGAGATCACCTCATAATGCTACCGTCGTTCTAAGAAAAATAAGGTGCATAAAAGGATTAACATCACATGCAATTCATAAGTGACATGATATGGCCATCATCTCGTGCTTCTTGATCTCCATCACCAAAGCACCGACACGATCTTCTGTCACCGGCGCCAAACCATGACCTCCATCAACGTGTCGCCATCGGGGTTGTCGTGCTACTCATGCTATTACTACTAAAGCTACATCCTAGAAAAATAGTAAACACATCTGCAAGCACAAACGTTAGTTTAAAGACAACCCTATGGCTCCCGCCGGTTGCCGTACCATCGACGTGCAAGTTGATATTAACTATTACAACATGATCATCTCATACATCCAATATATCACATCACATCGTTTGCCATATCACATCACAAGCATACCATGTAAAAACAAGTTAGACGTCCTGTAATTGGTGTTGCATGTTTTACGTGGTGACCATGGGTATCTAGTAGGATCGCATCTTACTTACGCAAACACCACAACGGAGATATATGAATTGCTATTTAACGTCATCCAAGGACCTCCTCGGTCCAATCCGATTCAACTAAAGTTGGAGAAACCGACACTCGCCAGTCATCTTTGAGCAACGGAGTTGCTCGTAGCGATGAAACCAGTCTCTCGTAAGCGTACGAGTAATGTCAGTCCGAGCCGCTTTGATCCAACAATACCGCGGGATCAAGAAAAGACTAAGGAGGGCAGCAAATTGCACATCACTGCCCACAAAAACTTTTGTGTTCTACTCGAGATGACATCTACGCATGAACCTAGCTCATGATGCCACTGTTGGGGAACGTCGCATGGGAAACAAAAAATTTCCTATGCGCACGAAGACCTATCATGGTGATGTCCATCTACGAGGGGGATTTCAGATCTACGTACCCTTGTAGATCGCACAGCAGAAGCGTTAATAAATGCGGTTGATGTAGTGGAACGTCCTCACGTCCCTCGAACCGCCCCGCGAACCATCCCACGAACTGTCCCGTGATCCATCCCACGATCCGCTCCGATCTAGTGCCGAACGGACGACACCTCCGCGTTCAGCACACGTACACCTCGACGATGATCTCGGCCTTCTTGATCCAGCAAGAGAGACGGAGAGGTAGATGATTTCTCCGACAGTGTGACGGCACTCCGGAGGTTGGTGGTGATCTAATCTCAGCAGGGCTCCGCCCGAGCTCCGCAGAAACGCGATCTAGAGGAAAAGCCATGAAGGTATGTGGTCGGGCTGCCGTGGAAAAGTTGTCTCAAATCAGCCCTAAAACCTCCGTATATATAGGTGGGAGGGGAGGGGCCTTGCCTTGGGACTGAAGGAGCCCCAAGGGGTTCGGCCGAAGGGGGGAGGAGGATTCCTCCTCCAATCCTAGTCCAACTAGGTTGGAAGGTGGAGTCCTTCCCTTCCTTCCCACTTCCCCTTTTTTCTCTTTGATTTTCTTCTATTCCTGCGCAGGGGCCTTCTTGGGTTTGCCTACCAGCCCACTAAGGGCTGGTGCGGCACCCGTAAGGCCTATGGGCTTCCCCGGGGTGGGCTGCCCCCCGGTGAACATCCGGAACCCATTCGTCATTCCCGGTAATTCCAAAAACCATCCGGTAATGAAATGAGATCATCCTATATATGAATCTTTGTCTCCGGACCATTCCGTAAACCCTCATGACGTCCGTGATCTCATCCGGGACCCTGAACAACATTCGGTAACCAACCATATAACTCAAATACGGACAAAACAACGTCGAACCTTAAGTGTGCACACCCTGCGGGTTCGAGAACTATGTAGACATGACCCGAGAGACTCCTTGGTCAATATCCAATAGCGGGACCTGGATTCCCATATTGGATCCTACATATTCTACGAAGATCTTATCGTTTGAACCTCAGTGCCAAGGATTCATATAATCCCGTATGTCATTCCCTTTGTCCTTCGGTATGTTACTTGCCCGAGATTCGATCGTTAGTATCTGCATACCTATTTCAATCTCGTTTACCAGCAAGTCTCTTTACTCGTTCCGTAATACAAGATCCCGCAACTTACACTAAGTCACATTGCTTGCAAGGCTTGTGTGTGATGTTGTATTACCGAGTGGGCCCCGAGATACCTCTCCGTCACACGGAGTGACAAATCCCAGTCTTGATCCGTACTAACTCAACGAACACCTTCCGAGATACCTGTAGAGCATCTTTATAGTCACACAGTTACGTTGCGACGTTTGATACACACAAAGCATTCCTCCGGTGTCAGTGAGTTATATGAACTCATGGTCATAGGAACAAATACTTGACACGCAGAAAACAGTAGCAACAAAATGACACGATCAACATGCTACGTCTATTAGTTTGTGTCTAGTCCATCACATTATTCTCCCAATGACGTGATCCAGTTATCAAGCAACAACACCTTGTACATAGTCAGAAGACCCTGAGTATCCTTGATCAACTGGCTAGCCAACTAGAGGCTTGCTAGGGACATTGTTTTGTCTATGTATCCACACATGTATCTAAGTCTTCATTCAATACAATTATAGCATGGATAATAAAAAATTATCTTGATACAGGAATTATAATAATAACTTATTTATCATTGCCTCTAGGGCATAATTCCAACACTCTATGCCAACACAAGATTAAAGACGATCCTGATTCCAAACCAGTTGCTGATCATCAAAGGAGATTAAATCCTAAGATGAAATAGGTAGTAAGAAAAGAAATACTAAAGCTCCTGGAAGCAGGTATTATCTATCCTGTTTCTCATAGTGATTGGGTAAGTCCGGTGCAATGTGTCCCTAAGAAGGGAGGTATTACCGTTGTCCCTAATGATAAGGATGAATTGATCCCACACAGGATTATTACTGGCTATAGGATGGTGACCGATTTTAGGAAATTGAATAAAGCCACTAGTAAAGATCATTACCCTTTGCCTTTTATCGACCAAATGCTGGAAAGACTGTCTAAACATACACACTTCTGCTTTCTAGACGGTTATTCTGGTTTCTCCCAAATACCTGTTGCACAATTTGATCAGGAGAAAACCACTTTCACCTGCCCTTTCGGTACCTTTGCTTACAGACGTATGCATTTTGGTTTATGTAATGCACCTGCCACCTTTCAAAGATGTATGATGGCTATATTCTCTGACTTTTGTGAAAAGATTGTTGAGGTTTTCATGGATGACTTCTCCGTTTACGGGTCTTCTTTTGATGATTGCCTCAGCAACCTTGATCGAGTTTTGCAGAGATGTAAAGACACCAACCTTGTCTTGAATTGGGAGAAGTGCCACTTTATGGTTAATGAAGGCATCGTCTTAGGACATAAAATTTCTGAATGAGGTATCGAAGTCGATAAGGCTAAGGTTGATGCAATCGAGAAAATGCCATGCCCCACAGATATCAAAGGTATAAGAAGTATCCTGGGTCATGCTGGTTTCTATAGAAGGTTCATTAAAGACTTCTCTAAGATTTGTAGGCCTCTTACCAATCTCGTGCAAAAGGATATTCCTTTTGTTTTTGATGATGATTGTGAGGAAGCCTTCGAAATACTTAAGAAAGCTTTGATAACTGCGCCTATTGTTCAACCACCTGATTTGAACTTACCTTTTGAAATCATGTGTGATCCTAGTGATTATGATGTTGGTGATGTTCTAGGACAAAGAGTTGATAAGAAGTTGAATGTTATTCACTATGCTAGTAAAACTCTAGACAGTGCCCAAAGAAACTATGCTACTACAGAAAAGGAAATTTTTAGCAGTCGTGTTTGCATGTGAAAAGTTCAGATCTTACATAGTTGATTCCAAAAAACTAGTCACACTAATCATGCTGCTATTAAGTACCTCATGGAGAAGAAAGACGCTAAACCTAGACTTATCAGATGGGTTATCTTGCTACAAGAATTTGATTTGCATGTTGTCGACGGGAAGGGTGCTGATAACCGAGTAGCAGATAACTTCTCTAGGTTGGAGAATGTTCTTCATGACCCACAACCTGTTGATGATAGCTTTCCTCATGACCAATTGAATGTCATCAATGCTTCACGTAGTACACCGTGGTATGCAGATTATGCAAACTATATCGTTGCCAGATATATACCACCTAGTTTCACATACCAGCAAAAGAAGAACTTCTTCTTTGATTTGAGACATTACTTTTGGGATGATCCTCACCTTTATAAGGAAGGAGTAGATGGTGTTATTAGACGTTGTGTACCTGAACATGAACAGGGACAGATCCTACAGAAGTGTCACTCCGAGGCTTACGGAGGACACCATGTGGTAGATAGAACTACACACAAGGGATTGCAATCAGGTTTCTATTGGCCCACTCTCTTTAAGGATGCCCGTAAGTTTGTCTTGTCTTGTGACGAATGTCAAAGAATAGGTAATATCGGTAAACGTCAGGAAATGCCTATGAATTATTCACTTGTCATTGAACCATTTGATGTTTGGGGCTTTGATTATATGGGACCTTTTCCAAAATCCAACGGGTATACTCATATCCTAGTTGCTGTTGAGTACGTCACTAAGTGGGTAGAAGCTATCCCAACTAGTAGTGCTGATCACAACACCTCTATCAGGATGCTTAAAGAAGTTATCTTCCCTAGATTTGGAGTCCCTAGATATCTAATGACCGACGGTGGTTCACATTTCATTCATGGTGCTTTCCGTAAAGCGCTTGCTAAGTACGATGTCAATCATAGAATTGCATCTCCCTATCACCCTCAGTCCAGTGGTCAAGTAGAGCTAAACAATAGAGAAATTAAAATAATTCTGCAAAAGACTGTCAATAGCTCTAGAAATAATTGGTCTAAGAAGCTCGATGATGCACTGTGGGATTATAGAACTGCCTATAAGAATCCCATGGGCATGTCTCCGTACAAAATGGTTTACGGCAAAGAATGTCATCTACCTCTTGAGCTAGAGCACATGGCTTATTGGGCAATCAAAGAGCTCAACTTTGATTTCAAACTTGCTGGTGAGACGAGGTTATTTGATATTAGCTCGCTTGATGAATGGAGAGCTCAGGCATATGAAAATGCCAAGTTGTTCAAAGAAAAGGTTAAGAGGTGGCATGATAAAAGGATACAAAAACGTGAGTTCAATGCACGTGATTATGTCTTGTTATATAATTCTCTTTTAAGATTTTTTACAGACAAGCTTCTCTCTAAATGGGAAGGTCCTTACATTGTTGAGGAAGTATATCGTTCCGATGCTATCAAGATCAACAACACAGAAGGTAATTTTCCGAGAGTGGTAAATGGGCAGAGAATCAAGCATTATATCTGAGGTACTCCCATAAATGTTGAAAGCAATATTATCAATACCATAACTCCGGAGGAGTACATAAGGGATATTTATCAGCCTGTTTCAGACTCCGAAAACGAAGAGGTATGTGATTCGGTAAGTAAACCGGCTCCAAAACTTTTCCAGTAGGAATTTTTCTCCATTTTAGAATTTTTGAAAAAATAGAAAAAATTAAAGTAGTTCGGAAAGCGCACGAGGAGGCGACAAGCCTGCCAGGCGCGGGCCACCCCCCTGGCCGCGCCTGGGGGGCTTGTGACCACCTCGTGTGCCTCTCGAACTCCATTTTCTTGCGGAGTACTCCTTCTGGTCAGAAAAAAATCATTATATATTCTCCCGAAAGGTCTGACCCTCGTATCACGCAAATTTCCTTTGTTTTCGTTTCGAGCCTGTTTTCTGCCGCAGATTTAGAGCAAGATGTTGTCTCAGGAATCTGTGGGGGAGAATGATCTCCCTCAAGTCTATGAAGAAGTAAATGCTGATCTGAAAAGAATGGAGGTCATGGAGGCAAAGGAAAGGCTACCTAAAGAAACTAAGGGCAAACGTAAGGAGAAGAATCCGGTGTTGGAGGAAGGGCAATCTGTACTCAATAAGGAAGAAGCTGAGGAAGAGGATTTTCTTCAACCTTACCTCCACCTTTTACCTCCATCCTTGATCGAGCTCTTGAGGTTATGTGAAATAACTCGTGTTCGTAATACTTATCTCACTCGTGAAGTTGTTTTGCTGAAGAAACATATCACCGAGCTCCAAGGTATAAATCAGAGATTGATGGCCCTCTTGAAATCAAAGGACAAAACAACTCCACCACCATCACCTCCAAAGGAAGACAACTAAGCATGGGTATGGGAAATCCCCTTGGCTTGTGCCAAGCTTGGGGGAGATGCCCCGGTATCGTATCACCACCACATCTTTTGCCTTTACATTTTCTTAGTTCATTCCTTTTTGGTTTTATCTTTCTCTAGTAGATTAAAGTTCTTAGTGTTTTAGGCTTGAGTTTTGCTTTGTGTCACCCCCGATGTATTCGAGCTCGTGAGCCATATAATAAAGAGAGTTTTAGTTAAGGGCCTTGCCTCATGCCATGATCAAAAGAATGAGAAAAGAACAAAAGCATGAAAGATCATGTAATGATCTTATTGGAAGTGATGGCTTCACATATAAAAATAATGTTGATTGAAACTTGTTGAGGGTAGACAAACGTAGACCTTGGTCATTGTTGCAATTAATAGGAAGTGGTAAAGAAGTAGAGGTTCACATATAAATATATCATCTTTGACACCATCTATGATTGTGAACACTCACTAAACTATTACATGCTTAGAAGTAGATGTTGGACAAGGAAGACAACATAATGAATTGTGTTTGCTTGGTTCCGAACAATGTTATATGAGTAGAGATCCCTTAGCATGTCACGATTGCTCCCACCTCATATTAGCCAAAACTTCCACACTAAGTAGAGATACTACTTGTGCATCCATAAACCTTCAACCCAGTTTTGCCATGAGAGTCCACCATACCTACCTATGGATTGAAGAAGATCCCTCAAGTAAGTTGTCATTGGTGCAGGCAATAAAAATTGCTCCCTAAATATGTATGATCTATTAGTGTGTGGAAAATAAGCTTTGTACGAACCTGTGATGAGGAAGACATAAAAGCGACAGACTGCATAATAAAGTTCTTTATCACAGGAGGCAATATAAAGTGGCGTTCCTTCACACTAAGAGGACACACATCCAAACCCCAAAAGCGCATGACAACCTCTGCTTCCTTGTGCGAAGGGCCTATCTTGTACCTTTACTTTTTGCCCTTGAAAGAGTCATGGTGATCTACACCAATCCCTTATTTCGCCTTTATCATGGCTAACATCATATGCTAGGGAAAGATCTATATTCATATGTCAACTTGGAAGTACGTATTCATGAATTATTATTGTTGACATTACCCTTGAGGTAAATTGTTGGGAGGTGAAACTATAAGCCCCTATCTTTCTCTGTGTCCGACTGAAACTTTGATCTCATGAGTACCACGTGAGTTGTAGCAATTGTAGAAGACAAAAGGATGATTGAGTATGTGGATTTGCTTTACAAGCTCTTATTTGACTCTTTCCGATGATTGAGTATGATAATTGCTTCAATGATTAAAGGCTATCGGTTGATAATTCTCAGTAAGGCTCTTGATCCATACTTTACCTTGTGAAGGAATTATCACTTTAGCATAAGAGATTATATGATGATATTGCTGTTCTAACTATGATCATGATGCCTGCATGTTCGTATTTTGTTTTGTCGACACCTCTCTCTCTAAACATGTGGGCATACTTATTGATCTTGGTTTCCGCTTGAGGACAAGCGAAGTCTAAGCTTGGGGGACTTCATACGTCCATTTTGCATCATGAGAGGAGATTGTATCGAATATGCCAGAGAAATTCTATTGACTGACGATGTCTGAACAGTCCGCGTGAAGTTTGGACATACCACTCCAAAGATAATACGTTACTTCACGTGAGAGAAATTTACTAGTGGTTCAGACTCTATTCTCTCCTCAATTGCTACGTCTACCAAGACTGTATCAGGTGATGTGTACTCTATTTACATTTGATCTGTAATTAATTCTATCAAGAATTTTCCTACTGGTTTATATTATTTTTGTGTTTGCAGATCTATTCAGGTCAAGAGATATCTGTTCATTCTGCCACCTTCAAAAATTAGTCGATCTATCAACGCCCAATTTTGATCGACGAATTTAGACGATCAAATACAAACAAGGATTTGTGTTCGTGTGTGAGGTGCGTCCTAGTGGATGTACACGCAGCCTGTCATCGTACAATCCAGTTTACGGCAGACACATCGAGGGCCTTGAAAACATATGTTCGCACGATGTTGATCGATGAACACACGCGCAAGACGCCGCCTCTACAATTCAGTCTACATTAACATACCGGTGCAGTACTCGTCTGTACGAGCCGACCAACAAACACGTGAAAGACGCCGCCCTTACGGTCCGGATGACATCATCATATCGGTGTAGTGCTCGCGTGTATGGGCCGCCCAACAGACGCGCGCAAGTCGCCGTCCCCACGGCCTGTTGTACATCAACATATCGATGCAGTGTTCACCTATACAAGTCGCCCAACAGATGCATGCAAGCCGCCTCCGCGGCCCGTCTCCTCCAACAATATTGGAGCAAAGGAAAAAATGACATTCATATCTTACACAACATCATCAACACACATACCAACTCTTACTCGCACCGGGTTGTTCAATGGATAGACGCATTGGTCAATACTATCTACTTCAACATATCAAAAGAAACATGAGAGTTTTTCATGATGGAAACATCCTTGGTGGTGCTACAATTTGAACCGCCATCATCGAGATGACGATTCGAACCAAGCAGCAAAAGAAAAGGAAAGTGGCCGTGGAGGAACCACGAGAACCGGACTACTTGAGAATAAAGCACGAGTGAAAAGTCTATTATTCACCATCAAACTTATGTCGACTTATGTCCCAATCAAGTATGGAGATTCTCAAGCTGCCTCTTTGAGTCGACTTAAGACTCGGGGCTACATGGACATGGCTCGGCGAACTCAACTGGGATGAATAATTCAAGAACACCGGGTCATTGCAAGCAAGATAACCCGGCCCCGAGGGCTATTGCCTCATTGGCAGGCATTTTAAAGTCGCCCCAGAGGACGAGTCGCCGCGATGCTCCATTCAAACATGGGTGCCCTGCTTCATTGGCAGGCATTTTAAAGTCGCCCAAGAGGACGAGTCGCCATGATGCGCCGTTCAAACATGGGTTCCCTGCTTCTTTGGCAGGTATTTTAAAGTCGCCCAAGAGGACGAGTCGCCACGTGGCGCAGTTCAAACATGGGTGCCGGGCTTAATGGCAAGAATTCATGGTTAAACTTGCCTGTCTACATGATGCTACTCCGAACCCCGTGTACTCCCTTTCATGATAAGTCAATCCAGTTGGACCCTGAACTTATCCGGGTTAAAACATCGATTGGTCGTGAGTGACGACTTACAAAGAGAGAGGATACTCCATTTGCCAATAAGACGCTTTCTTGGTCAAACCTGCTTGTCTGCATGATGCTGCTCTGAACCCTGTGTACTCTCGACATGTCAATCCAGTTGGACCCTGAACTATCCAGGTTAAAACATTGATTGGTCGTGAGTGACGGCTTACAGAAAGCGAGGATATTCCATGAGCTATTAAGCCGCCTTCTTTGAAACTTGGTTAAACCTGCATGTCTGCATGATGCTACTCCAAACCCTGTGTACCCTCGATAAGTCATCCATTTGGCCCTGACTTCCTGGTTAAAACATCGATTGGTCGTGAGTGTCGGCTTACAAAGAGCGAGGATAAACCAGAGGCTATCAAGCTAGTTTCATTGAAGTAAGATTCAAGTCTCATAAACCAGCACTATTTTGTCATATACATGCATCATCTTGAATTGCATCATGCATCATACATACATATCATGACGGTCTTCAAACCGGGCCAAAGCATAAATTCTTGCAGGTGCAAAGAAATTTTTGAATAGCCAATTTGGCTGGATTTTCATCATGGTTTATCATAACCAGTGTTAAATGATTGAGGTTTTTAAGCCAGCTCGAAAGAATTGACTATTGTCGAAGAGCCTCCCTATCACATATAATGCCGAGTCATCTAATTGACCGACCCTTGTATTTCTTCCACTTGTGCTCTGTAGTAGACTACGACACTTATGGATTTCTCAAACATATGGATTTTTCAAGGATATATTTGCCGGGTTACATTGCAAACCACGGTCAAGGATTTCTTTTATCACAAAGGTATTATCAGCTCAGAGAGTGGATATGATTTTATTCTACAATGGAAGGCATAGTCCCAAGTTGCTGCAGGCACACAACCCGACACTTGGGGGCTACATTATTCAAATCAAGATTACATCAAAGTATGAAAGTCCCATGTCGCTGCAAGCATGCGCCATGACACTTGGGGGCTAATGCAATCCGCTTTTCAAATTATCACATCATCAACAGACCCGGCTACATGTCGCTTTTTATTCAAGTATGGATTCAAGGAAGAACTGGCTCATCATTTTTATAATGACCCGGTCCCTGGGGGCTACACATTGTTGCTCAAGGTTCCATCATCAGATTTACAAAGTCCCTGCTCATTATTGCATAATGACCCGGCCCTTGGGGGCTACATCGTATGATGTTTTATTTTCAAAGGAGAAGAACGTGGAAGTCCCGAGTCACCGCAAGCAATCGACCTGGCACTTGGGGGCTACACTATTCAGATCATAATTTCTAAAGTCCCAGGTTGCCGCAGGCAAGACAACCCGACACTTGGGGGCTACAACACTAAGTTGTTTCACAGATCATGAGGTTCAAATTGAAGACCCGTCCCATCACACACTGATGACCCGACCCTTGAGGCTACAGGTAATATGGATATATCAAAAAATTGAAGAGCACATTTCATTTTGTCATGGAGGTGAAGTATTGGGAGTCCGGCTCAACATCACACGGATTTCTTTATCCCCAATAATTCAATATAGTCAATTGGAGTTCAGTTGTTTGACGGGGCACTACCAATAATCATGACCCGCCATTGTCAATCATAACCCGCCAAAGCAAGAGAAGCTGGTTCAACATTGTGTGGATTTCTTATTCCCCAAATTTTCATCAAGCCAAAGCATTGGAGGCCGACTCAATGGCATATGTATTTATTTTGCAAAGGACATGGACCTGCAAGATGATTGTGAAGACGAATCATTCATATGAAGAAGAGACCGGATTTCTGAGGAGCCACTTCATAAACCGACCAAGGGAGAGAGCCGGTCACTTAGCATATTTGCTATTCTTATTTCAGGAGCTAACCATGAATAAATTCAAGCTAACCTGGGGGCTAATGTCGGGGATATACCCCGCGGTATGACAAGACAGACAATTATGACCCGGCAAACGGTTATGACTGGGCAGACAGTTATGACCCGCCAGACAGTCAAGTTTCGGAGACGAGTCCCTGAAGATGAGTCTCGAAGAGAAGCCCGGTTGTAAGACGCCCGGGACTCAGCAGCCCGGTTGTAAGACACCCGGTTGTAAGCCGCCAGGGACTCAGCAGTCCAGTTGTAAGCCGCCCGCTCGTAAGCCGCCCGGGACTCAGCAGTCCGGTTGTAAGCAGCCGGGTCGTAAGCGCCCGGGACTCAGCAGCCCCGTTGTAAACCGCCCGGTCCTAAGCCGCCCGGGACTCAGAAGCCCACGAAGAGAAGCCCATGATGGAGAGTCATAATAACTTAAGCCTAAATCCGACTTGGACTCTATATGTAACCCGCCCCTTCAGCTTATATAAGGAGGGGCGAGACACCCGAAGAGGGTCAGGTTTTTTGGAGACGTCTCAGTAGACCAGATTGATAACTTAGGTCTAGACAAGACAAATCATGAGATAGACAGATCAGACACCCACGAGATTATAGGTGGCCAGTCTGCAGCCTTGTAATCAAGATCATCATCTTCATCAATGAAACACAAGCAGGACGTAGGCTTTTACCTCCATCGGAGAGGCCGAACCTGGGTAACCTCGCGTCTCTCGATTCCGACCAACCACTCTCAAGCCGCCACATGGTTGCGATGGCCTCACACCTAAGTCCTTGCACGAGGACATATGCCGTGGCAAAACCACAAGACCACGACAGTTGTCCTTTGTAACTTATTTCATGTGACATGAATGTTCAGATCCGTAAGATTCAAAACAATAGTTTGCTATTGACATGAAAACAATAATACTTTAAGCAAACTAGCAAGGTAATCATGAACTTTCGAAATAACAAGGCCAAAAAAGTTATCCCTACAAAATCATATAGTCTGGCTATGCTCTATCATCCCACACAACTAATTTAAATCATGCACAACCCCGATATTGGCGAAGTAATTGTTTTTGACTCTTACTTTCTCAAACCTTTTTCAACTCTCATGCAATGCATGAGCGTGAGCCATGGATATAGCACTATAGGTCGAATAGAGTGTGGTGGAGGTTGTGAGACAAAAAGGAGGAGATAGTCACATCGACTCGGCGTATCAAAGAGATATGGAGATGCCCATTAATAGATATCAATGTGAATGAGTAGGGATTGCCATACAACGGATGCACTAGAGCTATAAGTATGTGAAAGCTCAAAAAGGAGAACTAGTGGGTGTGCATCCAACGTGCTTGCTCACGAAGACCTAGGGCAATTTTGAGGAAGCCCATCATTGGAATATACAAGCCAAGTTATATAATGAAGATTCCCACTAGCTTATGGTGGTGACAAAACGAGAGGCTCTCAATCATGAAGAACATGGTGCTATTATGAAGCACAAGTGTGGAAAGAGATAGTAGCATTGTCCCTTCTCTCTTTTTCTCTTTTTTTGTTTGGGCTCTTTGGCCTCTTTCCATGTCTCCTTTTTTTGTGGGCAACTTTGGCCTCTTTTTTAATTTCCTCACATGGGACAATGCTCTAATAATGATGATCATCACACTTTTATTTCCTCACAGCTCAAAGCTTAGAATGATGACGACTCTATAGGAAATGCCTCCGGCAGTGTACCGGGATGTGCAACGATCTAGCTTGGCGTATGACGTTGAAACATCTCGCTAGCTATCTTAAGATCATGCAATGGTAATATGAGAGTGATGTCACAAGTCATGAGACGGAACAGTGGTAGTTGCATGGCTATATACCTCGGAATGGCTATGAAAATGCCATAGTAGGTAGGTATGGTGGCTGTTTTGAGGAATGCATATGGTGGGTTTGTGCAGCGGCGAAAATTGCGCGGTACTAGAGAGGCTAGCAATGGTGGAAGGTGAAAGTGCATCTATACCATGGACTCACATTAGTCATGAAGAACTCACATACTTATTGCGGAAGTTTTTATTAGTAATTGAAACAAAGTGCTAAACGCATACTCCTAGGGGAAGCGTTGGTAGGTGTTAACCATCGCGCGATCCCGACCGCAACACAAAGGATGACAATCAATATATCAATTATGCTCTGACTTCCTAACATAGCGGTTCACCATACATGCATGTTACGGGAATCACTAACTTCAACACAAGTATTTCTAGATTCACAACACCCTACTAACATAACTCTTAATATTACCGAATCCACGTCTCAAAACTAATTGGGAGGAATCAAACTTCTCTTTCTACTCAATGCACATGAAGATGGAAGTTTTATTGTATCCTCTTTGGGTACCTATCACCTTTGGGACTACTTTCATAGCACAAGCCAACTACCAAGTTACGCACCGCCGTGCTCTAAAAGATCTAAGTGAAGCACACAGAGCAAAATTGTCTAGCTCAAAGGATATAAGTGAAGCACAATGAGTATTCTAGCAAATTCACGATGAGTGCATGTCTCTCTCAAAAGATGTGCAGAAAGGATGATTGTGACACAACAAAAATAAAAGACTCCTACGATACAAGACGCTCCAAGCAAAACACATATCATGTGGTGAATAAAAATATAGCTCCAAGTAATGTTACCGATGGATTGAAGACGAAAGAGGGGATGCCTTCCCGGGGCATCCCCAAGCTTAGCCTTTTTGGTGTCCTTGAATTTGGCTTGGGATGCCTTGGGCATCCCCAAGCTTGAGCTCTTTCCACTCTTTATCCCTTTGTCCATGAGAACATCACCCAAAACTTGAAAACTTCACAACACAAAACTTAAATAGAAACTCGTGATATCATTAGCACAAGAAAAAAACTACCACCTCTTGAGTTACTGTAGCAATCTTGATTTCTATTTATATTGGTGTTAGATTAATGTTTTCTAACTTTTCCGTGGCTAGTACCCCCCGATACTATCTATGGTTTCATCAAAACAAGCAACCAACACAACAAAAACAGAATGTGTAAAAAACAGACCAGTCTGTAGCAATCTGTATACTTTGTATACTTATGGTACCTCAAAAATTCTGACAAATTACGACAGCCTGGGAAAATGGCATATTAACCAACAGAAAGAAGAATCAACTCAAAAGCTCTTTCTGGATAAAAATTAAAAATAATTTCGTGAGCGAAAAGTTTCTGTCTTATTCCAGGAGGATCAAACAACCAACACCAAACTAGTCATAAAGGTTTTGCTTGGCTCAAACACAAAAAGAAACACAAAAGACACAATCATAACAGAAGTATGATGATGTGGACGCAACAAAACAGAAAGAAAAAGATAAATTCATCGGGTTTCCTCCCAACAAGCGCTATTGTTTAACGCCCTTAGCCAGGCATAAGGTGATGGAATCCAGTATCGTTGTCTTTGGTACTCAAACCATAAGTAGCCCTCATCATGGATTCATAAGGCAATCTTATTTTCTTTCTAGGAAAATTCTCCATGCCCTTATTTAAAGGAAATTGAAATCTAATATTCCCTTCCTTCATATCGATGATAGCACCAATAGTCCTTAGGAAATGTCTACCAAGAATGATAGGGCATGTAGGATTGCAATCAATATCAAGCACAATGAAATCCACGGGTACATAATAAGAACATCATTGATCCTTCCCATGGGTTTCTTGACAGTAGAATCCGCAAGATGCAAATTAAGAGAGCACTCCTCAATCTCATTAAAGCCTAGAACATCAGATAAAGACTTTGGAATCGCGGAAACACTAGCACCAAATCACACAAAGCATTGCATTCATAGTTTTTGATTTTGATTTTGATAGTAGGTTCCCACTCATCATGAAGCTTTCTAGGAATAGAAACTTCCAACTCAAGTTTCTCTTCAAGATATTTTATCATAGCATCGACGATATGATCGGTAAAGGCCTTGTTTTGGCTATAAGCGTGTGGAGAGTTTATCATGGATTGAATCAAGGAAATGCATTCAATCAAAGAGCAACTATCATAATTGAATTCCTTGAAATCCAAAGTAGTAGTTTCATTACTACTCAAAGTTTTGATATCTTCTACTCCACTTTCAATGCTTTTAGCATCAAGATAGATGGACTCCGAATCATTGGGGCATTTTTCAACCAAAGTGGATTGATATCCAGCCCCATCATCATTAGGTTTGACACTAGAAAACAAGAATTCAATGGGAGTCACACCAAGCACTTTAAGATCTTCGTGATTCTCTTTGCAAATTTCAGGTTTAGCAGCCATTTTATTGACTAAGGTAGCCTGTTTATCATAAATCTGGCCTACCAACTTTTCAAGACGAGCAAACTGAGAATTTAGCGCAAGGAATTCTTTGGCCATATCATCAACTTCTTTATTCATAAAAGGCCAAGAAAGAATTTTGCTCCTTTAGTTCTCTACGGAAGTAACTGTTATAATCAATCTGTGTAGACATGAAGCCTTTAACACTAGTTTCAATCTCTTCCAACCTCGCATAGTAAGTGATGGGGTTATAGTCCTATGGTAGGGTCATAGGCCTGCCCTAAAGGTCCAACCCAAGGACTACCCCTCATAAGGGACAAGGCCCTTAGTCAGTTCCGACTGAACTAAGGAGTTCCCTTCATCCAGTCGGTAACAGATCCTCGACCGTCCAGTCGGAGATTAGCATTCGGAGTTCATCAAACTAACCGACTGGATTCCACTCTGTGCATCGTAACACCCCTGGAGGGAAACGGTCATACGTTTCCATGTGCCTTAATTAGCATTTAATACGTACGTTACCTGTAACGTAGACATTTATTCGCCACTACTCCACCCCTGTGCACCGAACCGTTGTGGAGGGCAGCGCACTCTATATAAGCCACCCTCCCCCACTGGTGCAGGGGTTAGCAATTCACTGTATTCGATATTCCACTCGACAACAAGCTCCCTGAGCACTGAGACGTAGGGCTATTACCTCCACCGCAGAGGGGCCTGAACTCATACAACCTCGCCGTAGCTAAGACTCTGCCCATCCCTTTCGTACCCTACACTTCTACTGTCAGGCTTATACCCACGACTGTTGGCGCCCACCATGGGGCAGGCGTCTAAGCGACTTCCCGCGAGTTTGCAAGTACATCACTTCGTCATATCGTCCGGTGGAGATTTGAGCATGCGTCACGAGATCCTCTTCGGCGCTCTCTCCTTCATCGTCGATGATTCGGCATGGCTTCGGGACGCCCCTCTCGACGTCGAGGCGCTTCCCCGCCGCGGGGCTACGTACTTCCGTGCCGGCGCCCGCGGCATTCTTCTTCTCCAGTAATCGGCTCCGGTGTCGACCTACACCGCTGTCACACGCCGCAATAAGCGGTCCCGCCATCCGCGGCTCCAGCGTTGGGTGCAACACGCCCAGGCGCGCCATAACGCGTCTTCACAAGTGGCGGTTCTAGAGTTAGTTGTGGTTGCCCCACCGTCCCAACGCTCGGGCTCGGTTCCGACTGAGTTTCCTTCCGAGTACGCGGGTCGCGGGCCTGCAGCAGAAGTACACATGGCCAATTGCCATGAAGATCCCCGTCAAGCTGGTCGGAACGAGCACGAGATCGGCGAAACGTCCGGCGCGCATCGTCCGCCTCGCCGTTCTGCCAGTCGGCACACTCGGCGAAGCAACGTGGAGCTGTTCCGCACACCCCTCCTCAACTTGGCTGCGGCTGCCAAGATAGCCGATTCCCTTCAGCCGACTGATTCAGAGGCTGGCACGGGGATCGAGCAAATCCGCGCCGTGTTGCACACGGCGCAGCAGCAAAATTCGGCGGTCTCCCAGTCGCACAATAGGATCTACAAATAGTTCTGTTCATGCGAATACGCATCGGTCAGTTCATAGCCCTGATTCTCATCAGCGACACAGAGGAGGCAGTCGTTCCATAAATCCCGAAGATCGTCGCCGTTCACGCACCCCTCTGCGGGGTGGGCCCTACGGGCCCCGACATCATGATGATCGGCGTTTAGTCGGCGACACTTACGACCCAAGGCCGACGCGAGAGGGCATATCGCCCAGCGGAGGGTCGACAAGGGCCGAGCCCACCGGATGGTTACGATATTGACCGTCCGAGTGGAAGCAGGACCATCGTTTCTGGTCCCGAGTGTTTCAGTCGAGCCATCCGTTCGGCTGACATCCCTCCCAACTTCCGATTGGCGACGGGAATTAGCAAGTTTGCAGGAGAGTCCAAGCTAGAAACATGGCTGGATGATTACCGAGTAGCAGTCCAGATCGGAGGAGGAGACGACCATGTCGCCATGAAGCACCTCCCTCTGATGCTCGACGGCTTGGCGCGAGCGTGGCTGAACCAGTTGGCCCCCTCAAGCATCTACAGCTCGGCAGATCTGGCCCGAGTGTTCATCAGGACCTTCGAAGGGACGTGCAAGCGCCCTGCTGGCCTCGTGGAACTCCAGAACTGCGTCCAGAAGCAGAATGAGCCCCTGCGTGATTTCATTCAGCGTTGGACAACTCTCTACCACGCGGTGGAGAACGTCACGGAGCATCAAGCAGTCTGCGCCTTCAAGGCAGGCGTGTGGTACAGAGATCTGTACCTGAAGTTCGGCCGAACAGGCGACATCTCCATGAGCAAGATGATGGAGATAGCAACACGCTATGCAAATGGCGGAGAAGAGGACCGCATCCGAAGCGGCAAGCACAAAACAGTCGTCGATGGAGATGGGAATAACACTCGGAAGCAGAAGCAGAAAGCTCCATCCGCTCCGCAGGCAGAAGCTGCAGCCGTAACCAATGCCAAGTTCAAGGGCAAAGGGAAGGCTCAGTTCACCCCCAAGAAGAAGCAGTTCAATAACCCCATCCTGGACCAGCCATGTCTGGTTCATACGAAGATGGATGAAGAGGGCAACCCCATATATGCGAAGCATACCACTCGACAGTGTCGCCTCCTGATCCAGGGGTTCAGCGAAGGGCAACCGAGTGAGAAGGACAATGAACAGGATGAGGAGGATAAGGAGGATCCGTTCCCCCAAGTCCATGCAACACTGATGATTTTCGCTGACGTTGAGAGCAAGAGTCGACTGAAGCTGGTGAACAGGGAGGTGAACATGGCCACCCCTTCCAACCCGAAGTTCCTCAAATGGTCTCAGACTATGATCACCTTTGACCAGTCGGACCATCCAGCACACGTACCCACCCCAGGAATACAGGCTCTGGTCGTCGACCCGGTGGTGGAGGGAGTCCGACTGCGCAAAGTCCTCATGGACGGCGGCAGTGGCTTGAACATCATGTACGCTGACACTCTCAAGGGGATGGGCATTCCGATGTCCAAACTCAGCGAGAGCAGCATGCAGTTCCATGGAGTCGTCCCTGGACGAAAGGCCAAGTCACTCGGCCAGATCGTGTTGGACGTCGTTTTCGGCTTCGACAAGAACTTCCGCAAGGAAAAGCTGACGTTCGAAGTGGTGGACTTCCAGAGCACATACCACGCAATTCTGGGCCGCCCAGCGTATGCGCGTTTCATGGCCCGTCCGTGTTACGTATACCTGAAGCTGAAGATGCCAGGCCCGAAAGGTGTGATCACCATCACGGGCAATCGTTAGCGGGCCGAAGAGTGTCTACAACAGGGATCAAGAATCGCCGACCAGCACATGGCCGTCCTCGAGCTTGACGAGTACAAGAAAACAGTCAACCCCGCTGACTTGATGCGTTCGAAGAAGCCAGCTTCGGAGTCTGCATTCGAGTCGGCGGGAGAGACGAAGAAGGTTAGCATCCACCCGACGGACGCCACTGCTGCGCCGACGAACATCTCCACCACCCTCGATCCTAAATAGGAAGCCGAGCCCACCCAATTCCTCCGTGAGAACTGGGACATCTTCGCATGGAAACCCTCTGACATGCCAGGTGTACCCAGGGAGTTGGCTGAGCACCGACTGCATGTGGATCCCACCGCTCGGCCTGTCCGAGAACGCCTGCGTCGGTCCGCCGCGCACAAGAGGAAGGCAATCGGAGAAGAGATAGCCAAGCTTTTTTTGGCAGCCAACTTCATTCGCGAGGTTCACCACTCCGAGTGGCTCGCCAATGTTGGCATGGTTCCCAAGAAGGACAAGTCGCTCCGAATGTGCATCGACTTCAAACACCTCAATAAGGTCTGCCCGAAAGACCATTTTCCGCTCCCCCGCATTGATCAAATTGTCGATTCGACTGCGGGTTGCGAGCGTCTGTCATTTCTTGATGCCTACTCGGGCTATCATCAGATCCGTCTGTATGGCCCCGATGAATCAAAAACAGCCTTCATCACCCCATTCGGGTGCTTCTGCTACATCACCATGCCATTCGATTTGAAGAATGCAGGAGCTACCTTCATGCGCATGATCCAAAAATGCCTCCTCGACCAGATCGGTTGGAATGTGGAGGCGTATATGGATGATACCGTAGTCAAGTCACGCAAGGGTTCCGACCTGCTGACTGACTTGGCAGAAACATTCGCCAACCTTCGTAGGTACGATATCAAGCTCAACCCCGCCAAGTGTTCATTCGGCGTTCCCAATGGAAAGTTACTCGGTTTCTTCGTTTCCGAACGAGGGATCGATGTCAACCCCGAAAATATCGGGACCATCGTCCGAATGGAGAGGCCGGTCAGAATACATGATGTTCAACGGCTCACTGCCTAGCGGCTTTGAGTAGGTTTATCAGCCGACTCGGCGAGAAAGCACTTCCTCTGTACGGACTCATGAAGAAATCAAATACTTTCGAGTGGACAGATGAAGCCCAAGTCGCATTCGATGACCTCAAAGTCCTACTTTCCACCCAGCCGGTTCTTACTGCTCTGCTCAGTAAAGAGCCCCTTCTTCTGTATATCGCGGCTACAAATCAAGTCGTCAGCACTGTTCTTACAGTCGAGCGAGAAGAAGAAGGCAAAGCATACAAAGTTCAGCGGCCAGTGTATTACGTCTCCAAAGTCCTGACTCCTTCCAAGCAGAGGTATCCCCACTATCAAAAACCTATCTACGGGATTTACATGACTGCGAAGAAGGTGGCCCATTATTTCCATGACCACTCGGTGTCTGTCGTTTCTGATGCTCCGTTGTCGGAAATCCTCCACAATCGAGACGCATCAGGCCGAGTGGCGAAGTGGGCAATGGAGATGTTGTACTGCGATATCAAGTTCGAGGCCAAGAAAGCTATTAAGTCTCAAGCTCTGGCTGACTTCATAGCAGAATGGGTAGAACAACAGCAACCGACCCACATCTACTCGGCTCATTGGACAATGTTCTTCGATGGGTCCAAGATGTTGAATGGCTCCGGCGCTAGCGTTGTGATCGTATCGCCAAAGGGCGATAAACTCAAATATGTGCCGCAGATACACTTTGTTTCCTCCAACAATGAGGCAGAGTACGAAGCTCTCCTTTATGGACTGCGTATGGCCATCGTACTCGGCGTCCGTCGCCTGATGGTCTATGGCGATTCGGATTTGGTGGTTAATCAAATGATGAAAGAGTGGGACGTCAGGAACCCCACCATGACCACATACTGCAATGCAGTGAGGAAGCTCGAGAAGAAGTTTGAAGGTCTAGAACTCACCATGTTCCGCGACTAAAGAACCAGGCAACTGATGAGTTGGCAAAACTCGGATCCACTCGGAAACCAGTCCCGAGTGACGTCTGCCTCGAGCACCTCCACCTTCCCTCAGTCAAAGAAGATCCTTTCACAGAGGAACCGGTACAACCAAGGAGTTTGACAGATCCGACTAAAGTCGACGTACCTGCTATTGTTGATCTGATCATGGAGATTCTTGCTGTCATCCCTGATTGGACTGTGCCGATCATTGCATATATCTTGAGGCATGAATTACCAGAAGACGAAGTCCAGGCCAGGCAGATAGTCCGAAGGTCGAAGTCGTTCACTATCATTGATGGCCAGCTGTACAAGGAAAGCGTTTCAGGCGTTCTTCAATGATGTATCTCCCCAGAGGAGGGACAGTTAATCCTGGAAGATATTCACTCGGGAACCTGCGGTCATCACGCCTCTTCGAGAGCGATCGTCGCCAAAGCATTCAGAGCTGGTTTCTTCTGGTTGCAGGCAAACGAAATGGCTAAAGATATGGTCGACCGATGTGAAGGCTGTCAGTTCTACTCCAACAAGTCCCACAAGCCAACATCTGCGTTGAAGACAATCCCTCTTGTGTGGCCGTTTGTAGTATGGGGATTAGATACAGTCGGTCCATTCATGACAGGCCAAGGAGGATACAAACATTTGTTGGTGGCAGTCGACAAGTTCACAAAATGGATTGAAGCCAAGCCCATCAAGAAGCTCGACGCCCTAACAGCCATCAAGTTTGTCAGGGACATCATCTTCAGATTTGGGGTACCTCACAGCATAATCACGGACAACGGGACAAACTTTGACTCGGACAGATTCAAAGCTTTCTGTGCAAGCCAAGGAATCCGAGTGGATTTTGCATCCTGGCGCATCCCCAATTCAACGGACAAGCAGAGCGGGCGAATGGACTTATTTTGCAAGGTTTGAAGCCCCGACTCCTGCGAGAGGTGGGACATGCCGCTGGCGCATGGGTCACCGAGCTACCTTCAGTGCTTTGGGGTCTTTGCACAACCCCGAACAGATCTACAGGGCGATCACCATTCTTCCTCGTTTACGGAGCAGAAGCAGTCCTTCCGAGTGACTTGCTTCACAATGCTCCATGAGTCGAACTCTTCTCCGAAGCTGAAGCAGAACAAGCAAGGCAAGACGGAGTGGACCTTCTAGAGGAGGAGCGCGAGATGGCACTGACTCGCTCAACCATTTATCAACAAGATCTACGATGTTTTCACGCATGACACGTCAGGAGCCGCACGTTCCAAGCAGGCGACCTGGTGCTCCGAGTGGATCAGCAAAGACCTCACAAGTTGGCTCCTGCCTGGGAAGGACCTTTCATCATCTCCAAGGTGCTGAACAACGGAGCATACAGACTCTACAACATCGACAGGGAGACAGACGAGCCGCGAGCATGGAACGGAGATCTCCTGAAGCGCTTCTACACATGACCGTCGACTGAAGCAATGTAAAGAACAAGTATTGGTGAAATAATATAAAGTAGATTGAGCTTTTGCAGATCCAAAATTCTTCCGCGGTCGCAGACTCCGGTCTCAAAAAAAAACCTTAGCTGCGATCTAGAATCGCCTAAGTACTTACTTTCTCCGAGTGTTCACTAAACGTCACACTCGGGGACTTAGCTGCGATCCAGAATCGCCTAAGTACTAACTTTCTCCGAGCGTGCACTAAACGTCGCACTCGGGGACTTAGCTGTGATCCAGAATCGCCTAAGTACTAACTTTCTCCGGGTGTGCACTAAACGTCGCACTCGGGGACTTAGCTTTGATCCAGAATCGCCTAAGTACTAACTTTCTCCGAGTGTGCACTAAACTTCGCACTCGGGGACTTAGCTGCGATCCAAAATCGCCTAAGTACTAACTTTCTCCGAGTGTCTACTAAACGTCGCACTCGGGGACTTAGCTGCGATCCAGAATCGCCTAAGTACTCTCTTTCTCAGAGTGTACACTAAACGTCGCACTCGGGGACTTAGCTGCGATCAAGAATCGCCTAAGTACTCTATTACCTTCGAGTGTATCCTACAGATCCACTCGGGGACTCAGCAGACCCTCATTGAGGCTCATGTGGATGTCAAGACAACTGACAATTACATGAGTAGCAGACCCTCATTGAGGCTCATGTGGATGTCAAGACAACTGACAATTACATGAGTAACAACTCGCTTCGAGTGCGGCATGATCGTCGCACTCGAAGACTTAGCCGCGATCATGAATCGCCTAAGTACGCTATTACCTCCGAGTGTATCCTACAGATCCACTCGACGACTCAGCAGACCCTCATTGAGGCTCATGTGGATGTCAAGACAACTGACAATTACATGGGTAACAACTCGCTCCGAGTGCAGCATATCTGTCGCACTCGAAGACTTAGCCGCGATCACGAATCGCCTAAGTACTCTATTACCCTCGAGTGTATCCTACAGATCCACTCGGTGACTTGGCAGACCCTCAGAGAGGTTCACACAGATGTCAAGGAAACTGCCAATTACATGCTCCGCATGTTTTCCATTGGCTTCAACAAGAAAAGCCAAACAAAAACTCGAGCCAAAATGGTGTCAACAACTCTTTGGCAACAGAAGAGCAAAAGATTTGATTTAAATTCGAAGTTCACCTAAGGATAGTTGACTCGGTGCGGATCAAGCTTACCCGAACCGAACCAAGAATGTGACGGCCAACAGAAGTGGCCAAGGTTTCTTACAACCAGCACTCGGCATACCGAGGTAAAAGTTTTCTTAAGCGTCGTACGGATTGGCGCCAGGACTGGAGGGCTCCACGAATGTGTCCAAGTCGATCCCATCGGCGATGCGGGTGGCACTCTCAAGGATGGTTTCCATGAAGTCTTCGAATCGAAGTTTCTTCGTGTTGGCGACCTTCAGCATTTTCAGCTTCTCTTCGCGCACCTCCTTGCAATGCACTCGGACCAGGGACAGCGCAACGTCTGCACCACAGCGAGCCGCCGACTTCTTCCATGACTGCACTCGGTTTGGGACCACCTCCAGCCGAGTCATCAAGCCTTCCATCTCATGCCGAGACTCGTCTTCAGGCCAAAGCTCCTTGTCGATCCGGCCGACGACTTCTCTCAGTCGACCGATGAAAGGCCCAACTTTGCCCAGGCGAATGTGCGCTCGGAGCAGATCTCGATTGGCGTCCTCACCGAGTGGAATATTCTCGCGAATCGACCGCTCCACGTCAGCTGCTTCAGCCTCCGCGTCCATGCAAAATCTGCAAACACAGGACAAGCAAACAATAAGCACCGAGTGTAACGCACATACCACAAGCACTCGGAAAAACATGACTTACCACCCAGACGCGTTATCATCTTCCGGGCCCAGTCACTGACGTATTTTTCCTGCGCTATACACCGCTTGTTCAGCACATTCATTTGCCCCATCAGATCAGACCTTTGCGCCTTCATCTTCTCAACTTTAGCAGTCAATGCCTTGTACCCTTCATGGGCCTGCTCCAACGACTTCTCCCGTTCCACTAGAACATCCTTGATGCCAACCATTGCAACCAGTGCCGCATCCAGCTCACCAGCAAACTGAACCTTCTCACCCCTGAGAGTCTCATACGCTGTCCCCATCTCGCAAGTTTTCTGCCAGCCAGCGCCAAGAGACGATCAGCCAAATCCAACAATAAAAGGTCTAAGTTCTTCAGACCCGTGCCGACGCAAGCAGTCGACAGCGGTCTCGGGGACTACACCCAGTGGGTTCACTGAGAGTGACCCCACTGGCATGAAACTCAAACAGGTCTGCCCTATTGAGCTACATGACAACACCTAAGCCTGTGAGGCTACTACTACCCGACCTGAGTAAAATAACTCTCGGAGACTCATCCAGTAGGTACACTCCGATTGCCCCAACTATCAGCATTCGAACAGATTAACTTGTGATCTGATCAAGTCAAAGACAATGCGTATAAAGACAACTGCCGGTGCAAGCACTCGACAGAAGTCTCGGGGACTACACCCACTGGGTTCACTAAGAGTGAACCCATTGCAAAAATCATACGATATCCGAACACACCCAGTGGGTTACAAGAGAAAAGTAAATACTTAATAGCCCACTTACTCGGATATCGTCCCGCAGTTCCAAGCTTCACTGGTACAGGGACAAGATGGAGTCGTACGCCTTCTTGGCTTCTCCCGCCATTAGCTCCGCCTGCACCATGGCCCCTTGGCTGCTCCCACCTAGTCTTTCGAGAGGTGCTGCACGTTGTACTCGATGTTTGACGGGCCTGGCATCGTTGAAGGCTCCTTCGACATCCCAAGGCCCGCTCCAGTCGATTCAGCAGCAACCAGCGCCGTTTTAGTCGACGGCATCGCCTCAGTCGGCGGCACGTCCGTGGAGGGAGCAGTAACTGGCGGAGCAGCCTCAAGGACAGGCACCGCAGCTTGCTCAGACCTTCCCTGGTCACCCTCATCTACATAAATCACCCCTGAGAGAAACCCGACCAAACGGCGTGAGATCACAGAAAAAGGGCAAGACCGAAGACAGAATTCGCGATGCAATAATATAAACTCTCGGAATCGCTACGACGCACCTGGCTGGGACGAGACAACATTGTCCGTGTCCATAGGATCATCTCCCTGGCGCGCCGGAGAGGTGGCAGAGGTGGCGATCCTGTCGAGTGAAATTCATTCGACCATCAAACAGGAGTTAATCGAATATCAGAAGAAGTTATAAGAACAATGCACTTACGTTGAGGTGACAGGGACGATGACCCTCATCCGCGGCAAAGCCTTCCGAGGCTTAGATCCGCTCGGTTTGGCCACCTTGGAAGACTAACCCGCAGGTTCGGCAGCAGCGTCCCTGGTCCTCTTGGCGCTCCGGGCACTCGGGACCACGGGAGGAGTTGGCGGAGCACTCGAGGATGCTGGAAGGGCCGAGGGAGCTGCAGGTTCATGTCGGCACTTGGTTCGGTGCTCTGGTGGCGGGGGTGGCGAGTTCTGCTCTTCGTCTTCCTCCTCTTCTTCACCAGACTCCTCCTTCGTCTCCCCACTGTCGGAGACGTACTCGACGCTCTCCAAGCTGCCCTCCTGGCTGCCGTCTTCCTCCTCCTCAGCTGGGTTCCCGTTCGAGACAGGGGAGAACCAGTTGATCCACTTCTGCATAAAATACAGTCGGTGACATCAGACATTAGACGGAGATTCAAAGATAGCGATAAAGCTAAGACAGTTATGTGCACTCGGCAAGTTGTATTCACCTCATTCGGAGGAGGGTTGTCCGCGCGGAAAGCCTTCACTCGCCGGGACCCTCTGGAGTTCTCACAGGCGCCTGTGATCTGGAGCACCCACGACGCCACCGTCTCCCCAGTCACGCATTCGGGGTTGGTCCGAGTGGAGTCTTCGGGTCCCGTGTAATGCCACATGGCGTGGTCTCGAGCCTGCTGTGGTTGGATGCGCCGGACGAGGAAAACCTACAACAAATCTATGCCGGTGACTCCTTTCTGACGATATCTACGAGTGCGTCGACCAGGGGCTGGATACGGATCTTCTCCGCCTTTGTGAGCGCGAGCTGCTTAGGTGGAGCTGGTCGATCTAAGCTAAAAGGAGGTAGCCCTGTCGTGGCATTCGGGCAAGCGACATCCTGGCAGTAGAACCATGTCGACTGCCAGTTCCTAACTGATTCACTCAGCTGAAGAGCGGGATAATTACTTTTGTTCTTCTTTTGGAAGCCCAAACCCCCACAGAGCTGGAGAAGGTGAGTCTTATCATTCGACTGATTAAGTCGTTTGATGGTTTGGGACCTAGCAGAGAAGATATGTTTGAAAAGCCCCCAATGGGGAGGACAACCGATGAAGCACTCGCACAAGACTACGAAAGTAGAGAGATGGGCGATGGCATTCGGGGGAAAGTGGTGGAGCTGTGCCCCAAAGTGGTTCATTATGCCCTTGAAGAAAGGATGCGGGGGCAGGGAGAAACCTCGATGCACGTGGCTGAGTAGCAGGACGCGCTCCCCCTCCCGAGGCGTCGGCTCGGTCTCACCCTCCTCCGGCAACCTCCATGACTTGTGCCCGATCATCTCGTGCTCCACCAACTCCAGCAAGCTCTCCTCCGTTACCGTGGAGGGGAGGAAGTCCCCCTGGATCCACCCTGCCGGTAACGCCCGCTGCCGCCGCTGCGTAGGAGCCGCCGCCTTCCCCTTCTTCTTCTTCGCCTCCAGCTTGCTAGTCTGTCCCTTGGTCATGGCGGAAGCTGCGGGTCTGCGGAGGAGAAGGAAAGGGAAGGAGCTTGGGTGCGCAGGAGGAAGCGAGAGGACTGGAGCAATCAAAGGCAAGAGATCCGGCGAGCGTAACGAGAAAACCCTCGCTGCCGAGGTTTAAGTAAGGTTCCGACTGCGTCACTGGCAGGTGGCCCCGAAACCTTATCCCCCGACCAACCGCGGCGATATCAGTGGAGAAGATGAAGGCACGGGAATCGAGGCGTCAGGCGCTACTCGAGCGCGATGTCGTCATCCCCGCTGAGCGCGCGGTAACCGAAATTTGAAGATCCCGGAAAATCCGCCACTGTCAGTTGACTGGTCACGTCAGAAGATGCCGCGGAAGCACTCGGTTTCCGACAGTTTGTTTCGCAACTACTTCCACTCGGATCATTGGTTAGAGAAGATAAAATGGATCGAGGCAAGCAACGCCAAAGTCACATCCGTTCCAGTCGGATCCAAACTTCAAGCATCGCTTCGTCGTTCCAACCCCAATCCAGTCGGGGACTAATGATGGGGTTATAGTCCTAGGGTAGGGTCATAGGCCTGCCCTAAAGGTCCAACCCAAGGACTACCCCTCATAAGGGACAAGGACCTTAGTCAGTTCCGACTGAACTAAGGAGTTCCCTTCATCCAGTCAGTAACAGATCCTCGACCGTCTAGTCGGAGATTAGCATTCGGAGTTTATCAAACTAACCGACTGGATTCCACTCTGTGCATCGTAACCCCCTAGAGGGAAACGGTCATACGTTTCCATGTGCCTTAATTAGCATTTAAGACGTACGTTACCTGTAACGTAGACATTTATTCGCCACTACTCCACCCCTGTGCACCGAACCATTGTGGAGGGCAGCGCACTCTATATAAGCCACCCTCCCCCACTGGTGCAGGGGTTAGCAATTCACTGTATTCGATATTCCACTCGACAACAAGCTCCCTGAGCACTGAGACATAGGGCTATTACCTCCACCGCAGAGGGGCCTGAACTCATACAACCTCGCCGTAGCTAAAGCTCTGCCCATCCCTTTCGTACCCTATACTTCTACTGTCAGGCTTATACCCATGACAGTAAGCATCAAAATCCTTTGGTTGGGCCATACAGGTCTTAGCAGGCAGACAAGCGGACAGAAAGCAAGCGAAAAAGGGCAAACGAAAAAGGCAAATATTTCTGTAAATTTTTGTTTTTCAGAAGTGGGGGAGAGGAAAACGAGAGGCAATAAAGTAAATGCAAGAGATGAGTTTGCGACACTTACTTGGATGAGCTTCACCTAGAATAATCCCCGGTGCCAGAAATTGACACGTTGACGGGAGACTATTCTTGACTTGATCCTCCCCGGCAACGCCGCCAGAAATTGGCACGTTGACGGTTGACTATTCTTGACTTGATCCTCCCCGGCAACGGTGCAAAAATCCTTCTTGCTACCTCTTGAGCCTGTGTTGGTTTTTCCCTTAAAGAGGAAAGGGTGATGCAGCACAGTAGCAGTAAGTATTTCCCTCAGTTTTGAGAACCAAGGTATCAATCCAGTAGGAGAATCAAGCCAAGTGTCTAGAGTACCTGCGCAAACACAAACAAGCTTGCACCCAACGCTATAAAGGGGTTGTCAATCCCTTCAAGATTGATTGCAAAGTGAGATCTGAAGGCGGAAAGTGCAACAAAGTAAAAGTGTAAGGCTGAAAATATGATGTGAAATAGACCCGAGGGCCATAGTGTTCACTAGAGGCTTCTCTCAAGATATCAAATATTACGGTGGGTGAACAAATTACTGTCGAGCAATTGATAGAACCGCGCAAATTCATGACGATATCTAAGGCAATGATCATACATATATGCATCACGTCGGAGACAAGTAGACCGATACTGTCTGCATGTACTACTATTACTCTACACATCGACCGCTATCCAGCATGCATCTAGTGTATTGAGTTCACGACGAACAGAGTAACGCCTTAAGCAAGATGACATGATGTAGAGGGATAAACTCAAACCAATGATGTAAACCCCATCATTTTACCCTTGATGGCAACAACATGATGCGTGCCTCGCTACCCCTTCTGTCACTGGGTGAGGTCACCGCACGGTATGAACCCAAAACCAAGAACTTCTCCCATTGCAAGAATCATAGATCAAGTTGGCCTAACAAAACCCACGACTCGAAGAGAATTACAAGGATATGAAATCATGCATATAAGAGATCAGAAGAAACTCAAATAAGATTCGTAGATAATCTGATCATAAATCCACAATTCATCGGATCTCGACAAACACACCCTAAAAGAAGATTACATCGTATAGATCTCCATGAAGATCATGGAGAACTTTGTATTAAAGATCCAAGAGAGAGAAGAAGCCATCTAGCTACTAGCTATGGACCCGAAGGTCTATGGTGAACTACTCACGCATCATCGTAGAGGCCATGGTGTTGATGAAGAAGCCCTCCGTATCTGAACCCCCTCCGACAGGGCACCAGAACGTGGCCCAGATGGGATCTTGCGGAGACAGAAGCTTGCGGCGGCGGAAAAGTATTTTCGTGGATCTCTCGCGTAGTTTTGGATTTTTTGGGAATTTATAGGCGGAAGAGGTAGGGTAGACGAGCCACACGGGGCCCACAAGCCTACTAGGCGCGGCCCCCCTGGCCGCGCCTAGGGGGCTTGTGGCCTCCCCTAGTGGCCTCTACCTTGGTTCTCATGTCCCATGCGTATCTTCTATTCCGGAAAAAAATCTTTTTGGAAGTTTTATTCCGTTTGGACACCGTTTAAAAATCTCCTCTGAAAAGGGTAAAAAATATGGAAAAACAGGAACTGGCACTTGGCATTGAGTTAATAAGTTAGTCCCAAAAAAGATATAAAAGGCATACAAAACATCCAAAGTTTGACAAGATAATAGCATGGAACCATAAAACAATATATATATGTTGGAGACGTATCACCGCATCATTCGGAAGTTCAACTCCCAACTGAGTCAAGCGGTTGTGCAACCCAGATATTCTGAGTATGTGCTCACTGACAGAATTATTCTCCTCCATCTTACAACTAAAGAACTTGTCGAGACTTCATAACTCTCGACCTGGTCATGACCTTGAAAAACTAGTTTCAGCTCCTCGAACATCTCATATGCTCCATGTTGCTCAAAACGTCTTTGGAGCCCCGGTTCTTAACTGTAAAGCATGCCGCACTGAACCATAGAGTAGTCATCACTCCGCGACGGCCAGGCGTTCCTAACTTCCTGGGATGCCGCAGGAACGGGAGGCTTACCTAGTGGCGTATCAAGGACATATGCCTTCTTGGAATCCATGAGCATGAGCTTTAAATTATGAGCCCAGTCCCCATAGTTGCTTCCATCGTCTTTCAGCTTGGTTTTCTCTAGGAACGCGTTGAAGTTGAATGGGACATTTGCGTTGGCCGTTGGATCTGCAATATTTGTAAAGACAATTTTAGACTAAGTTCATGATAATTAAGTTCATCTAATCAAATTATTTAATGAACTCCCACTCAGATAGACATGCCTCTAGTCATCCAAGTGATACATGATCCACGTCAACTAGCACGTGTCCGATCATCACGTGAGACGGACTAGTCATCAATGGTGAGCATCTCCATGCTGATCGTATAATCCATACGACTTATGTTCGACCTTTCAGTCTCCCGTATTTCGAGGCCATGTCTGTACATGCTAGGCTCGTCGAGTCAACCTAAGTGTTTTGCGTGTGTAAATCTGGGTTACACCCGTTGTATTCGAATGTTAGAATCTATCACACCCGATCATCGCGTGGTACTTCGAGACAACGATCCTTCACAACGGTGGACACTTAGGGGAATACTTATCTTGAAATTTCAATGAGGGATCATCTTATCTTTGCTACCGTCGTTCTATGCAATAAGATGTAAAACATGATAAACATCACATGCAATCATATAGTGACATGATATGGCCAATATCATCTTGCTCCTTTGATCTCCATCTTTGGGGCACACATGATCATCATTGTCATCGGCATGACACCATGATCTCCATCATTGTGTCTCTATGAAGTCGTCTTGACAACTATTACTTATACTACTATAGCTAACGGTTAGCAATAAAGCAAAGTAAACATATGGCATTGCATCTCATACAATAAATTAAGACAACTCCTATGGCTCCTGCCGGTTGTCATACTCATCGACATGCAAGTCGTGAATCCTATTACAAGAACATGATCAATCTCATGCATCACATATGTAACATCACATTCTTTTGGCCATATCACATCACATAGCATACCCTGCAAAAACAAGTTAGACGTCCTCTAATTGTTGTTGCAAGTTTTACATGGCTGATTTGGGTTTCTAGCAAGAACGCTTCTTACCTACGTGACAGACACAATGTTGATATGCCAATGATATTTACCCTTCATAAGGACCCTTTTCATCGAATCCAATTTGACTAAAGTGGGAGAGACAGACACCCGCTAGCCACCTTATGCACCAAGTGCATGTCAGGCGGTGGAACCTGTCTCACGTAAGCCTACGTGTAAGGTCGGTCTGGGCCGCTTCATCCCACAATACCGCTGAAAAAAGATAAGACTAGTAACGACAAGCAATCCACAAAATCATCGCCCACAACTTTTGTGTTCTACTCGTGCATAGAATCTATGCATAGAACCTGGCTCAGATGCCACTGTTAGGTAACGTAGTAATTTCAGAAAAATTCCTACGCTTCACAAGGATCTATCTAGGAGAAACTAGCAACTAGCATAGGGGTAGAGGATCCTCATACCTTTGAAGATCGCTAAGCGGAAGCATTACTAGAACATAGTTGATGGAGTCGTACTCGTAGCGATTCAGATCACGGTGGATTCCGATCTAAGCGCGAAACAATGACGCCTTCGCATTCAACACACGTGCAGCCCGGTGGCGTCTCCTACGCCTTGATACAGCAAGGAGAGAGGAGAGGTTGAGGGAGAGCTCTGGTAGCACGACGGCGTGGTGACGGTGGATCTGGGTGGTACTCTGACAGGGCTTCGCCAAGCGTTACGGAGGACGACGAGGAGGAGAGGTAGGGCTGCGCCGAGAGAGGGATATCAAATTGTGTGTGCAGCCCCAAAACCCCTTGGGTTTATATAGGAGGGGAGGGAGGAGGGTGTGCCTCCCCTAGGGTTCCCACCCTAGGTGGTGCAGCAGCCCTAGATGGGGAAGGGCCGGCGGCCAAGTGGAGGAGGGGCGGCGCCCTAGGGTGGGCTTGCCGCCCAAGGCAGCCCCCACGCCTAGGGTTTGCCCCCTTTGGCCCTCTCTTGCGCCTTGGGCTGAGGTGGCAGGCGCACCAGCCCATCTAGGGGCTGGTCCCCGTCCACTCTTGGCCCATGTAGCCTTTCGGGGCTGGCGACCCTTCCCGATGGACCCCTGGAACCCTTCCGATGGTCCCGGTACAATACCGTTGATCTTCGAAACTCTTCCGATGATCAAAACTCAACTTCCTATATATGAATCTTTACCTCCGGTCCATTCCGAAACTCCTCGTGACATCCGAGATCTCATCCGGGACTCGGAACAACCTTCGGTAACCACATATACTAATCCTATAATAACCCTAGTGTCATCAAATCTTAAGTGTGTAGACCCTACGGGTTCGGGAACCATGCAGACATGACCGAGACACCTCTCCGGTCAATAACCAACATCGGGGTCTGGATATCCATGTTGGTTCGCGCATGTTCCACGATGATCTCATTGGATGATCCACGATGTCGGGGATTCAATCAATCCCGTATGCAATTCCCTTTGTCTTCCGGTATGATACTTGCCCGAGATTCGATAGTTGGTATCCCTATACCTTGTTCAATCTCATTACCGACAAGTCTCTTTACTCGTTACATAACACATCATCCCATGGCTAACTCCTTAGTCATATTGAGATCATTACGATGATGTTCTACCAAGTGGGCCCGGAGATACCTCTTCGTCACACGGAGTGACAAATCCCAGTCTCGATTCATACCAACCCAACAGACACTTTCAGAGATACATGTAGTGCACCTTTATAGTCACTCAGTTACGTTGTGATGTTTGATACACCCAAAGCACTCCTACGGTATCCAGGAGGTGCACAATCTCATGGTCTAAGGAAACGATACTTGACATTAGAAAAGCTTTAGCAGACGAACAACACGATCTAGTGCTATGCTTAGGATTGGGTCTTGTCCATCACATCATTCTTCTAATGATGTGATCCTGTTACCAATGACATCCAATGTCCATGATCAGGAAGTCACAATCATCTATTGATCAACGAGCTAGCCATCTAGAGGCTCACCAGGGACACACATTGTGACCTATGTATTCACACATGTATTACATTTCCGGTTAATAAAATTATAGCATGAATAGTAGACAATTATCATGAACTAGGAAATATAATAATAACCACTTTATTGTTGCCTCTAGGGTATATTTCCGACACCAAGCGGTAGTACCGCTCCTTGCCAAGCGGTAGTACCTCTAGGGGCTGCGGTAGTACCGCTCCTCGCCAGTGGTAGTACTGGTAGAGGCAGCGGTAGTACCGCTCCTCACCAGCGGTAGTACTTATAGAGGCAGTGATAGTACCACGCTGCGGGTGCTATAAGTGGGGATAACGATTGGATTTGTCCCCCCACTATATATAGGTATCTTCTTCCTCTAGAACATTACCTTTTACCAGCCGAGACTCCATTATTTCTCCAAAGCTCATTCGTTCCCGATTTCTCTCCCTAGCCAATCAAACTTGTTGATTTTCTAGGGATTGGTTGAGAAGGCCCAGATCTACACTTCCACCAAGAGATATTTGGTTCCCCCACTAATCCCCTATGGATCTTGTTACTCTTGGGTGTTTGAGCACCCTAGACGGTTGAGGTCACCCCGGAACCACATTCCATTGTGGTGAAGCTCCATGATCTCGTTGGGAGCCTCCAAGCTTTGTGTGGAGATAGCCCCAACCTTGTTTGTAAAGGTCTTGTCGCCGCCTTCAAGGGCACCAATAGTGGAATCACGACACCTCGCATTGTGTGAGGACGTGAGGAGAATACGGTGGACTTAGTGGATTATTGGGGAGCATTGTGCCTCCACAACGCTGCAACGGAGACATACTTCCCGTCAAAGGGAAGGAACTTCGGTAACACATCCTCGTCTTCACCGGTTCCACTTGTGGTTATCTCTTACCTTTACTTTGTACTTATTATAGTTGTAGTGTATTCCTTGCTTGCACTAGTTGTCATGGTTGTTAGCATCATATAGGTTGCTCACCTAGTAGTTAATATAGAGAACATTTTTGTTGCTAACTCTAACTTGTTAAGAAAAGCTAAAAATTGGTAGTTGCCTATTCACCCCCTCTAGTCAACCATATCGATCCTTTCAACAGGTAGGGGCAACACTCTAATAATGATCATCACACTTTTATTTACTTACAACTCGATAAACTGAATAAACACGACTCCATATGAATGCCTCCAGCAGTGTACCATGATGTGCAATGATCTAGCGTAACATGTATAATGATGATGAACGGTGGCTTTGCCACAAATATCATGGCATCTCTATATGATCATGCAAAGAAATAATGACACTAAATGCTCAAGTCATATGGGATGCGCGATGGTTAACTCCTCCCAACCTCCTCCCTAGGAGCATGTGAGTAATACTTTGCTTTGAGGGCTTGTAGGCTTTCAAAAAAAATTTACGAGTTCTTTATGATTAATGTGAGTTTATGGACTACAAGCACTTCCACCTACCCAAAATTGGCTAGCCTCTTCGGTACCGTGCATTGGCCACTCTCACCTCGAGACTTGGTGCAAACTTCTTAGGTGCATCCAAAACCCGTGATATAATACACTCTATCACTACTGTGGGAAAGGTGCTAAGATGACACATGTTTTAGGGAACGTTGCATGGGAAACAAAAAATTTCCTACGCACACACAAGATCTATCCATGGAGATGCATAGCTACGAGAGGGGGAATGTGTCTACATACCCTTGTAGATCGCTAAGTGGAAGCGTAAAAAACGTGGTTGATGTAGTCGTACGTATTCACGATCCAGTCGCGGTCTGTCCCGACCTAGCGCCGAACGGACGACACCTTTGCGTTCATCACACGTGGAGCTCGATGACGTCTCTGCCTCCTTGATCCATTGAGCGAGGGTGGAGTAGTAGATGAGTTCTCCAGTAGCACGACGGTGTGACAACGGTGGTGGTGGAGCATTCTCAACAGAGCTTCGCCAAGCGCTACCATAGATGCGATTGGAGGAGGAACTAGGATAGGAGGCGAGGGAGGGCTGCGCCTAGAGGTTGAGTTCGGCTGCCCTCCCTCTCCTCCACTATATATAGGTGCAAGGGAAGGGGTCGACCCCTCTAGGGTTTCCCCTAGGGGTGGGGTGGCATCCTAGGGATTGCCTTACCCCCCAAGAGAAGGGAGGCGGCAGCCTCCCTATGGTTTCCCCACCCTAGCCGCATGGGCCTTGGGGAGGTGGGGTGCCTAGCCCACCAGGGGCTGGTGTGCCACCCCTCTTAGTACATAGGGCCCTACGAGGCAAGTGGACCTCCCCGGTGGATCCCCGGAACCTTTTCGACATTCCCGACATAAACCAATAAGTCCCGGAACTGTTCTAGAACCCTAATACCAACTTCCCGTGTATGAATCTTTACCCCCGCACCATTCTAGAGCTGCTCGTCATGTCCGGGATCTCATCCAGGACTCCAAACAACATTCGATCACCAAGATACATAACTCAATAATACCATATCGTCATCGAACGTTAAGCGTGCGGACCCTACGGGTTCGAGAATCATGTAGACATGACGAGACACCTCTCCGGTCAATAACCAATAGCGAGACCTAGATGCCCATATTGGTTCCTACATATTCCACAAAGATCTTTATCGGTCGAACCATGATGTCAAGGATTCACTCAATCCCATATGCAGTTCCCTTTGTCTATCGGTATGTTACTTGCCCGAGATTCGATCGTAGGTATCTCCATACCTAGTTCAATCTCGTTACTGGCAAGTCTATTTACTTGTTCACTTGTACAGGATCTTGTGACTACCTCCTTAGTCACATTTCTTGCAAAGCTTCTTGTGATGTTGTATTATCGAGTGGGCCCAGAGATACCTCTCCACACATGGGGTGATAAATCCCAGTCTCGATCCATGCCAACCCAACACACACCCTCGAATATACCTATATAGTATCTTTATGACCACCCAGTTATGAAGTGACGTTTGATACACACAACACATTCCTTTGGTGTCAGTGAGTTTCATGATCTCATGGTCTTAGGAATAGATACTTGGCATGAAGAAAGCAGTAAAAACAAACTAATTGGTATGATCAAATGCTATGCTTACAGTTGGGTCTTGTCCATCACATCATTCTCCTAATGATGTGATCCCATTATCAAATGATAAAATCATGTTTATGGTTAGGAAATCTTAACCATCTTTTATCAACGAGCTAGTCTAGTAGAAACTCACTAGGGACACTGTGCTGTTCATATATTTACACATGTATTTAAGTTTCTCGTCAATACAATTCTAGCATGGATAATGAAATGATTATCATGAACAAGAAAATATGATAATAACAACTTTATTATTGCCTCTAGGGCATATTTCCATCAGCCTCCCACTTGCACTAGAGTCAATAATCTAGCTTTACATTGTAATGAATCTAACACCCATAGAGTTCTGGTGCTGATCATTTTTTGCTCATGATAGAGGTTTAGTCAACGAGTCTGCCACATTCGGATCTGTATGCACTTTGCAAATGTTTATGTCCTCTCCTTGATGTAATCGCGGATGGAATTGAAGCGGTGCTTTATATGTCTGGTCCTCTTGTGAAATCTGAGCCCCTTTGCCATAGCAATGGCACCGGTGTTGTCACAAAAGAGAGTCATTGGATCCACTTCACTCGGCACAACTCCAAGATCCGTTCATCACCTGTTTCATACGGATCCCTTCCTTCATTGCTTTCAAAGCAGCTATATAACCTGCCTCAGATGTAGAATCTGCTACCATGCATTGCTTGGAACTGCACCAGCCGACTGCTCCATCATTCAGAACAAATACGTATCTGGTTTGAGATTTAGGGTCTTCCGGATCTGTGTGAAAGCTAGCATCAACGCAACCCTTTATAACGATCTCTTCATCGCGTCCATAAACGAGAAATACCTTCTTAGTCCTCTTCAGGTACTTAAGGATATTTTCGATCGATGTCCAGTGTTCCACTCCTCGATCACTTTGAAACCTTCCGGCCATACTTATGGCAAGTCTCACATCCGGTCTTGTGCGCAACATTACATATAGAGCCTATGGTTGAGGCATAGTGGACAACACTCATCTTTTCTCTATCTTCTGCAGTTGATGGGCATTGAGTCTTACTCAACATCACACCTTGCAAGACAGGCGAGAATCATTTCTTAGACTAATCAATTTTGAACTTCTTCAAAACCTTAACAAGGTATGTGCTTTATGGAAGTGCTATTAAGCGTCTCGATCTATCTCTATAGATCCCGATGCCTAATATGTGAGCAGCATCTCTAAGGTCCTTCATTGAAAAACACTTGTTAAAATATATCTTCATGCTTTCCAAAAGTTTGATATTGTTTCTAGTCAGCAATATGTCATCTACATATAATATTAGAGACGCTATAAAGATCCCACTCACTTTCTTGTAAATACAACCTTCTCCATAAACTTGTATGAACCCAAATGCTTTGATCACCTCATCAATGCAAAGATTCCAACTCCGAGATGCTTCCACGAGTTCGTAAATGGACTCCTGGAGCTTGCACACTTTGTGATCATTTTTAGGATCGACAAAACCTTCCGGTTGCATCATATACAACTCCTCCTTAAGTAAACCATTAAGGAACGTTGTTTTGACATCCATCTACCATATTTCATAACAAAAAATGCACATATTGCTAAGATAATCCCGACATAATTAAGAATCACTACGGGTGAGAAAGTCACATCGTGGTCAACTCCTTGAACTTGTGAAAACCCTTTTGCAAGATGTCGTGCTTTTATAGACTGTAAGTGCATCTAGTGCCCCTTAGTGATTTTGGTGTATTGAAGACTTATAGGTTAAGAGACTGATATGTTTTTGAGTGTACACAAGCTCTATAAGTCGGTGAGGAGTTTGAGTAATTCGAAGAATATCGACCCTAAAAATGTATGTCTTCGTCTAAAGACTTTGCTATTTCCTCGAATACTTTGAAAGTGAGGAAATTGGTGTGTCCGTGAAGAAATTGATGCGAAGACTTTGAAGTGTGAAGACTTTCATTTTCGTTGTTTCATTTTCTGTATTCTACCATGCTCTTAAAGGGGGTCGAGGTAAAACTAACGAAAAGTTTCTAAGTGATGTTCATCTGAAAGCCTACACATACAAACCCTTCGAGTGAAGCATTTGGAAATCTTAAACAGTCCAGTCAAATTCTTCAGTGACAGAGACGAAGATCTTCTGGTATCTAAGGAATTTGCTCTAACTGAGGTGTTAGCTTTTCGCTAGTGCGAATTAACCACCAGTGAGGAACATGAGTGACATGAGCACTTCCACAGTTGAAATGTTCCGACCGTTGTTGCACCGCGCGCCAGCTATCCCTAACCTTATCCACATAACGGTCATATCATTGGGGCATTTATGTCAAATCATGTCGGGATTGCTGGCTCGCTATAAATAGCCGCCCCCATAACCACTAGCTGTTTGGCTGCTCCGTGAGAGAAACTGACACTTGTCAGTTGAGAGAAACCCATTCCTTGAAGACTTTGAGAGAAAATCATCAGTGAGGAAAACCCCAAGCACCCAAACCCAAACCCAAAAAATCCAAAGTGATTGAGCATCACTGAAGAGATTGTTCGTGTGTGGAACTGATGCTTGTTACCTTTGAGGACTGTGCATCCTCCAAACGGTTAGGCGTCATGGTCTAGATCATGCAACAGTGAATTGTGGATTGTCGGGTGACCGAGTTGGTGAGGGTTTGAAACTTTGCCTTGAAGACTTACCACGAGTGTTCGGCGAGGACTATGTGTCCTTATCCCAAGGAGAATACGGTAAGGACTTAGTGTCCTAGGACTGTGTGTCCTTTGGTTTAAATACCAAGCCGCTCCAAATGAAATGTATGACTCTCACAATAGTTGGAATTGGGTCATCAAACCATTGTCTTCGTCGAGCATCTGGTTCTAATTCCTCAACCCTTTCATTTACTCAATTGTATGCTGATGACTTTGATCTTTATTGTTTGAAGAATTTGACTGAAGACTTTCACAATTTTCTCACCTCAAATTCTTCACCTCACTTATATTGGGGAATGTTGCATGGGAAACAAAAAAAATCCCTACGCACACGTAAGATCTATCCATGGTGATGACCATCTACGAGAGGGGAGATCGGATCCACATACCCTTATAGATCACTAGACGGGAAGCGTTAATAAACGTGGTTGGTGTAGTCGAACGTCTTTGCGATCCAAATCGCAAGCCGTCCCATGATCCAATCTCGATCTACCGCCGAACACACGACACCTCCGCTTCAGCACACGTACAACTCAATGACGATCTCTGCCTTCTTGATCTAGTAAGAGAGACGAAGAGGTAGCTGAATTCTCCGGCAACATGATGGCATGACTGTGATGATGGTGGAGCTACTCTAGCAGGGCTTCGTCGTGCCAGACCGAAATAACTATGGGGTGTCACGAGGTGCTAGAGGGAGAGAGGGCTGCGTCGTGGCTTGTGGTGCAAAAAGCCTCTCTGGGTCATTCCTTTGTGATTAAGAGAGGACGGGAGTTATGTAGGCTACAAAAGCACACCGCAGAGTTCGTTGTTCTCATCTATGGATTTCCCAATGTCACCGCGGCCATCCAAAGAGAGTACCACAATCACCACAACATATCTGAAGGATAGTCAAAGACAAGCACAAAGAGACTCTGAATCTTCAATCAGTTCACAAAAGAGGAAATCACTCATGAAAATATTCTTCTAATCCATGTCCAATAGACCACTCTTACCATGGTCTCGGAGATTATAATAGATAAGATCAAGTAAGTACATCAATCCAATACATAGAAGAAGGGGAAACATCATGGGATCACCCTAGATTAACATAGCATATGATCACAATCAAGATCACATCATGGGAGAGAGAGAGATGAACACATAGCTACACGTAGAAGACCTCAGCCCCCAGGGAGACTACTCACACATGGCCATGGTGTGCAAGAGGTTGATGGAGAGGTGCAACCCGAAGAGGAGACGACGACCACGACGGCGGCAACGGACCTTGGAGCAGCGGTCCTTGTCCCCCCTTCTTCCTTGGAGATGGTGTTGGTATTGAGGTGGTTCTCCACCCTAAGGCGGCTGCCTGAAAGGAGGAAATCTCGTAGCTTTGGTGGCCCTCCAGAAATCAGGTTTTTCCTCTCCTTGTATGAGTCGGGACGATCATCCTTGGCCCTCCGATGGATGCCCTTTTGATCCAAGGGCTCTTGGGAACCTCTAGAACCTTCCTACAAACCCCTCTCATCCCTAATGAGGTCCCCAAGTCGTGGCTTGGCCGAATCCATCTAATATGGTAAGAGTTGGACTCAATCACGTCACCGATTCCCGTAATCCTGTAATCAGATATTTTCCCTCCAGTAAAACGGGATTTCTTGGAGCGTCCGAACTCTAAATGGGCTGAAATTTATGTCTATAATTGTCAAAATAAAATTCCCCACAATGTTCGCATCTATTATTATTCCATTTGACGCCATCTTCGGGGCGGAAACAGATGATCTATAAAATCTGTAGGGGGGACCGATTTCAGGAAAGTCAGAGTCCCACTCCAACAAGGTTTCCTTTTCTATTTTTGATAGTTCTTACACATCGAAGTGTAAAACAAGAACATTGTGTACTTTTGCAAATATTAGTAGGTCAGTCCAAATAAATCATAAACTTAATATAAAAACAATTATCAAAAGCATAAAAGTAGCATGAAACCATCAAAAATTATAGATATGTTCTGAACGTACCAACATCCCCAAGCTTAGTTCCTACTCATCCTCGAGTAGGTGAAACGATAAAAACAAAATAATTTTTGAGGTGACATGCTACCAACATAATCTTGATCATCATATTTGTAAAAGCATTTGTAAGCTGAGATCAGAGCACTCTAAACATAGGCATGATAGATGTAATTCTAACAATGAAACTTAGCAAACATGTTGCAACATGAAAAGTAACACAAACAAAAGATCATGAATAATAATGCACTTGAAAGTTATACGTTTGTTTCGAGCATAAAGAAAACATAGCAAAGTGGTATTTCGCTTGTCCTTAAGAGTGGGGCAAAACATAAATGCCAGGACACCTTCGAAGTTCAAGTGGTGACTAGATACAAACAATTTGAGAACAAGTAATAACATAATCATGAATCAACCAATAATAAATTTTGGGACTATCCACATTACACTCAGAATGACAACTATGCTCTCTTAATTGGTGCATAAAGTTAGAAAATGAAAACTCAACATAAAAGTAAAAGAAAGACCTTTCGCAGAGGGAAGCAGGGATTAATCATGTGCGAGAGCTTTTAGAGATTTTTGAAATCAATAAGATTGTAAAACAAGCTTTTGGGAGGTGCATAATTCGTCAACGAATGCTAGTAGATAGCCCAATACTTCTCATGCTGGACAAGTTTTGAGGAACGGCTGCCAAAGTGGGGACGATCACATCCCCTTAGTCTCCTTTGTTTATCACTATTCTAATTTCTCATGAACAAAGCGTGAAGGAGGTTTTGTTTGTTGCTATTATCTTTTATGAGCTGGTCGCACTCATGCGAGTACCTCCTCGTATTAGGGGTTCATAGATTAGATATGCAAACCCAAGATAAAGCTTGTCAAGTATGAGAAGATCATGAATTATCTACTACTTCCTCATGAGCTAAAACAGAGTCACAAAACATGAATAATTTTGAAAGTTTTAAAGGTAGCACATGAGAAATTTACTTGGAGTGGTGGTTAAATACCACATGTAGGTAGGTATGGTGGACACATTTGGCAAACTTTGTTTTTTTGGTAGTTGTATGCACGAGTAGAGCTCATACACAGTACAGGTGGAGGCTAGCAAGAGACTGGGAGCGACCAACTAAGAGAGCAATAACGTCCATAATCATGCATAGCGACAAAACATTATTAACCAAGGCATAACTAATATTACAAGTCAAAAACTAAATGATCATAGAGGCTAGAGGTGACTGGTTTGTAGTCATAACATGGTGTGAGCATGCGCCAAGTCAACCCAAATGAAGCAGTAAAGGAGAATACCACAATATTATGGTTCGATATGATAATAACAACAAATGATTCTTTCAATGGCACATTAAGCACTCTCAGCTATTTGAGACAAGTCATGCTACATAAATAACTACTAAGCATATAATTAAGATAATATCTAACATGCCATGTTAAAGTCTAAGCCACAGTCTAAACAAGCTTCCTATTGCACCACTATAAGCATGAAATATTTTACTCTTCTCCAACACCAATCAACTTCCTTGAAACAACTCTCATAGATAATATCAATTAAAGACGAGAGAGATAATCATATATTACTGAAGAAAACTAAAAAGCTATAAACAAAATATGAGTGGAAAACAAGAGCTAAACACAGTACTAGCAAAAAGGGAACACTCACAGAACAATAAGAGTGAAAACCAGAGTGTTCTAAGCAATTAAAACAGAGTGTGTCTCTATCCCAAATAAGAATGATAGAATGTAACTTATTTATGACCAGCAAGAAAAACGAAAACAAACTAAAAAGTAAAGAGCGGGACGCTCCAAGCATAGCACATAACATATGAAGTGATAAAAATATAGTGTGGAGAAGGACGAACTAATGATTGTTGATGGAGAAGGGGATGCACGGGGGCATCCCCAAGCTTAGATGCTTGAGTCTCCTTGAATATTTCTTGGGGGGTCATGGGAGCATCCCCAAGCTTGAGCGCGTGACACTCCTGGATCTTCTTTCATCATCTTGCATCGCATACTTCAAATCTCCCTTCATACGAAACTCATCATAAGCTGATTAGAGTGGTTAGTACCCATAATAAAATATTTTATCTCCACTAGAAATAAAGATTTTCATGATGAGATACTGTTTGTAAAGATTTTCATCATCTTGCATGGAAAAAGCAAGCTTAAGATTTGCAAAACGATGAAAACGCAAAACATGACAGAATATGTGAAAAACAGACCAGCAGGTAGTAAATAATTCCTTCAGGGTACTTTTGCAACTCAAATCAAAAACCTCAGAACAGATGCTAGAAATACAATTGTATAGAGCATACTATAAAAAAATTCAGATAAAAAAGATGACCTTGTGATTTTTGGTGAATTTTCTGTCAAGCTGACAGAATCTGTTTCTGGACAGCATGTCCCAACTTTTGAACTTTCTTGCAATCGGAGGTTAAAACTTGGCACAAAGCTTAAAAATAAAGATACAATGATGTTGCTACAGTAGTAACACACATCAAGACCACTAAAAACTGAAATTAAAAACTCAAAGTAAAGATAACAAGGGTTGTCTCGCTAGAGCTCTTACTTTATAGCCATAAAGATAGGCTTAAGATTTTAATGATGCTCTCGTAGGAATAAGAGTTGTAGAAAAAAAGAGAGCATCAAGAAGAAAATACCAAACACATTTAAGTCTAACATGATTACTATACATAGGAATATTGCAATAGAATAATTCATTGAAGCACAAAGCAATAAGCATAGGAAGGCAAAACAAGTGCAACTTCAAAACTTTCAATATAAAGAAAGGGAACTTGATATTCTTGGAATATCTATAAGCATATGTTCCATTCTCATAATAATTTTAAGTGGGATCATGAATAAACTCAACAATATAAGTATCACATAAGGCATTATTTCCATGATCCAAAAGCATAAAAGTATCATTACTCTTCTTATAAGCAAAATCTTTCTTATTAGGAATAGTGAGAGTAAAGCAATCATTATCATCATGGTAATCATCATTTTTAGGAGGCATATCATAATCATAATAAACTTTGTCCTCTACACTAGGTGGACTAAAAAGCTCACATTCATCATCATCATATATAGGAAGCATAGTATCACCAAAGCAAATTTTCTCCTCAAAAGTTGGGGGACTAAAAATATCATGTTCATCAAACCCATCATCCACAAGCTTAGAGATTTCCATGTCATTAGCAATATTGATATTCAAAGGAATCATACTAATAACATTACCACCATCATAATTGTTATGCAAATAATAAAGTTCCATAGGTTTTTTAATTTTATCCTCAAACACTTCATGTCCTAGTTCAAGATAAAGTTTATAAAGCTCTCTCATATTTTGTTGTTTTCCATTAAGCCTAACTAGTGAAAATGAAAACAAGAAACGAAAAGATTTAATTGTAAGATCTAAAGATATACCTTCAAGCACTCACCTCCCTAGTAACGGCGCCAGAAATAGCTTGATGTCTACGCACGCTTCTATTCTTGTAGACTATGTTGGGCCTCAACGCATAGAGGTTTGTAGGACAGCAGCAATTTCCCTCAAGTGGATGACCTAAGGTTTATCGAACTCAGGGAAGTAGAGGTTGAAGATGGTCTCTCTCAAGCAACCCTGCAATTAAGATACAAGAAGTCTCTTGTGTCCCCAACACACCTAATACAATTGTCAGTTGTATAGGTGCACTAGTTCGGCGAAGAGATGCTAAAAGGCAAGTGATATGGATGGTAAACAAGGTATTATAAATCTGCAATAAAAATGGCAGCAAGCAAACATGAAACAAAACTGAAAGTAAACGATGTTCGATGGTGGAAAACAAGGCATAGGCTTCATACTTTCACTAGTGGCAACTCCCAACAATATTAACATAATATAATCACATGATATTTCCACTAAAACATGCAATGGAGACGTACTTGGAGGTCATTCCTTTGTGATCAAGAGAGGACGAGAATTATGTAGGGCTAAAAAGCACACCTTAGAGTTCGTAGTTCTCATCTATGGATTTCCCAATGTCACCGCGGCCATCCAAGAAGAGTACCACAATCACCACAACATATCTCAAGGATAGTCAAAGACCAGCACCAAGAGACTCTCAATATTAAATCAATTCACAAAAAAGGAAACCACTAATGAAAATATTCTTCTAATCCATGTCCAATAGACCGCTGTTACCCTGGTCTCGGGGATTATACTAGATAAGATCAAGTAAGTACATAAATCCAATACATAGAAGAAGGGGAAACATCATGGGATCACCCTAGATTAACATAGCCTATGGTCACAATCAAGATCACATCGTGGGAGAGAGAGATGACCACATAGCTACACGTAGAAGACCTCAGCCCCGAGGGAGACTACTCACACATGGTCATGGTGAGCAAGAGGTTGATGGAGAGGTGCAGCCCGGATATGAGATGGCGGCCGACGAAGGCGGCGGCGGCGGCCGCGGCCCTTGATGGTATGGAGGTGGTTCTCCAACCCAATGCGGCTGCCTCGGAGGAGGACATCTTGTAGCTCTTGATGGCCCTCCAGAAATCAGGTTTTTTCCTCTCCTTATATGAGTCGGGACGATCATCCTTGGCCTTCCAATGGATGCCCTTTTGATCCAAGGGCTCTTGGGCACCTCTAGAACTTTCCTAGAAACCCCTCTCAGCCCTAATGAGGTCTCCAAGTCGTTGCTTGGCCGAATCCATCTAATATGGTAAGAGTTGGACTCAATCACATCACCGATTTCCGTAATCCTGTAATCAGATATTTGCCCTCCAGTAAAACGGGCTTTCCTCGAGCGTACGAACTCCAAATAGGCCGAATTTTATGTCTAGAATTATCAGCATAAAATTCCCCACAACTTTCGCAGCTATTATTGTTCCATTTGACGTCATCTTCGAGGTGGAAAGACATGATCTTTAAAATCTGTAGGGGGGACAGATTTCAGGAAGGTAATTGCAGCCGGAACGCGGCCGAATCGTTCGGCCGGTCGCTCGCGGCCCATGCGCGTGGCAGGCAGCCATGCAACAATTTTTCGCTCAGTTTTTCTGTAATAAAGTATAAATTTGATACAAACGTTTTTCATTTTACTACATTTTGTTCATTCAAAAAGCTACATCCACGCTTGATTGCAACTCAAGTTCGTTGGATTTTTGCTACAACCGGCGTTTGACTTTTTCTACAACCGTGTTAATTTTTGCTACAACCGGCACCATTTTTTGCTGCAACCTTTAACTAAAAAAGTCGCATACACGTTCACGTAGATATTTGCTACAACCGGCATTTAACTTTTGCTACCACGGATCATCAACTTTGTTTTTCTGCTACGATCACGTAGATATTTTTTTTGCTACAATTATTTTTTTGTTGCAGCCGTTGACGAAAATTGCTGCATTGAGAAAAAAATGCTGCATGGATAGATATAACGGTACGCCCCGCGGATCTGACGGTCGCGCTGCGACCGGCGCAAGCGTTCGCGCCGGCGCGCCGAGGCGTAGTACTGCCCAGGAAAGTCAGAGTCCCACTCCAACAAGGTTTTCTCTTCTATATTTGATAGTTCTTACACATCAAAGTGTAAAACAAGAACATTGTGCACTTTTGCAACTAGTAGTAGGTTAGTCCAAATAAATCATAAACTTAATATAAAAACAATTATCAAAAGCATAAAAGTAGCATGAAACCATAAAAAATTATAGATACCTCTCTGTCACAGGGAGTGACTAATCCGAGTCTCAATTCGTACGAACCGAACAGACACTTTCGGAGATACGTGTAGTGCACCTTTATAGTCACTCAGTTACACTGTGACGTTTGATACACCCAAAGTATTCCTATGGTATCCGGGAGTTGCACAATCTCATGGTCTAAGGAAAAGATACTTGACATTAGAAAAGATCTAGCAGACAAACTACACGATCTTGTGCTATGCTTAGCATTGGGTCTTGTCCATCACATCCTTCTCCTAATGATGTGAGCCCGTTATCAACGACATCCAATGTCCATGGTCAGGAAACCATGACCATCTATTGATCAACGAGCTAGTCAACTAGAGGCTCAGTAGGGACATGGTGTGATCTATGTACTCACACATGTATTACGGTTTCCAGTTAATACAATTATATCATGAACAATAGACAATTATCATGAAAAAGGAAATATAATAATAACCATTTTATTATTGCCTCTAGGGCATATTTTCAACATTCTCCCACTTGCACTAGAGTCAATAATCTAGTTACATTGTGATGAATTGAACACCCATAGAGTTCTGGTGCTGATTATTGCTACTGCAACAAAAGACCTCCCAACGGCGCCAGAAACAAGCGTGTTGACGGGAGACTATTCTTGTCTTGATACTCCTCAGCAGCGGCGCCAGGAATCCTTCTGCTACGGCTACACCTTTAGGGACTTCCTTGGCAAATATGCAAAGGATCCCCCCGTGGCCTTGGAGCCTTGCTTTGGTGTTCTCTCGAAGCGGAAAGGGTGATGTAGCACAGCGGCGGTAAGTATTTCCCTCAGTTTTGAGAACCAAGGCATCGATCCAGTGAAGGATTGCGTCAAGTCACATATACCTGCACAAACACAAAGAGCTTGCACCCAACACTATGAAGGGGTTGTCAATCCCTTATAGATTGTTTGAAAGCAAAAAGGAAACAAAGCAAAGTAAAAGTGAAAGTGGAAACGATAGTTGTGAATAGACCCCGGGGCCATAGTGTTCACTAGTGGCTTCTCTCATGAAAGCAAGTAAACGGTGGGTAAACGAATTACTATCGAGCAATTGATAGAACCACGCAAAGTCATGACGTTATCTATGGCAATGATTATATCTATAGGCATCACGTCCAAAACAAGTAGACCGATACTTTCTGCATCTACTACTATTACTCCACACGTCGACCGCTATCCAGCATGCATCTAGTGTATTAAGTCCAAAAGAACGGAGTAACGCCTTAAGCAAGATGACATGATGTAGATGGACAATCTCATATCTACGATAAAAGCTCATCTTGTTACCCTTGATGGCAACAACATGATGCGTGCCTTGCTGCCCCTTCTATCACTGGGAAAGGTCACCTCACGGTATGAACCCAAAACCAAGCACTTCTCCCATTGCAAGAATCATAGATCTAGTTGGCCAAACAAAACCCAAGACTCGGAGAGACTTACAAGGATATCAAATCATGCATATAAGATCAGCAAAGACTCAAATATAATTCGTAGATAATCTGATCAGAAATCCACAATTCATCGGATCTCGACAAACACACCTCCAAAGAGGATTACATCGGATAGATCTCCATGAAGATCATGGAGAACTTGGTATTGAAGATACAAGAGAGAGAAGAAGCCATCTAGCTGCTAACTACAGACCCGTAGGTCTGAAGTGAACTACTCACGAGTCATTGGAGAGGCAATGATGTTGATGTAGAAGCCCTCCAACTCCAAAGTCCCCTCCAGCAGGGCACCGGGAAGGGTCTCCAGATGAGATCTCGCGGAAACGAAAGCTTGCGGCGACGGAAAAGTGTTTTCGTGGATGCCCTGATTTTTTCTGGGATTTTAGGGAATTTATAGGCCAAAGAGCTAGGGCAGGGGAGCACCAGGGAGGCCACAAGCTTGGTAGCCGCCGCCCCCTGGTGGAGGCTACAGGGCTTGTGGGCCCCCTGTGGCTCTCCTGCCTTGGCCCTCAAGTCCCCCAATCTTCTTATGTTCTGGAAAAATTTATTTCGAGGATTTTATTCCGTTTGGACTCCGTTCCAAAATCAGATATGAAAAGAGTCAAAAACACAGAAAAAACAGGAACTCACACTTGGCACTGAATTAATAAGTTAGTCCCGAAAAAGATATAGAAGGTATATAAAACATCCAAAGTTGACAAGATAACATCATGAAGCCATGAAAAATTATAGATACGTTTGAGACGTATCAAGCATCCCCAAGCTTAACTCCTGCTCGTCCTCGAGTAGGGAAGTGATAAAGAATGAATTTTTGATGCTTTGATGCTACCTAGCATAGATGTCCTTTGTAACTCCTCTTATGTGACGTGAATGTTCTGATCCATTAGATTCAAAACAATAGTTTGCTATTGACGTGGAGACAATAATAATTCAAGCAAACTAGCAAGGTAATCATGAACTTCCAAAATAAAAAGGCCAAAAGAAAGTTATCCCTACAAAATCATATAGTCTGGCTATGCTCTATCATCCTTGCACAAAGAATTTAAATCATGCACAACCCCGGTATTGGCCAAGTAATTGTTTTCACACCTTTACTTTCTCAAACTTTTTCAACTCTCATGCAATACATGAGCGTGAGCCATTGTTTTAGCACTATGAGTGGAATGGAGAGTGGTGGAGGTTGCAAGACAAACAAGGAGAAGATGGTCACATTAACTAGGCACATCAATGAGCTGTGGAGATGCTCATCAATAGATATCAATGTGAATGAGTAGGGATTGCCATACAAATGATGCACTAGGGCTAAGAGTATGTGAAAGCTCTTAAAGAAAACTAGTGGGTGTGCATCCAACTTGCTTGCTCACGAAGACCTAAGGCAATTTTGAGGAAGTCTATCATTGGAATATACAAGACACGTTATATAATGAAAATTTCCACTAGCTATATGGTGGTGACAAAACGAGAGACTCTCAATCATGAAGATCATGGTGCTTAATAAGCACAAGTGTGGAAGGATAGTAGCATTGTCCCTTCTATGTTTTTCTCTCATTTTTTGGTGGGCTCTTTGGCCTCTTTTTTTTATTTCTTTACTTTGGTGGGCATCTTTGGAATCTTTTTGTATATGGGCTTCGCTGGCCTCTTTTATTTCCTCACATGGGACAATGCTCCATCAATGATTATCATCACACTTACAACTCAAAACTTAGAGCAAGGATGACTCTATATGGAATGCCTTCGGTAGTGTACCGTGACAATGATCTAGCATGGCATAGACATCAATGGAAACATCATGCTAGCTATCTTACGATCATGCAATGGCAATGTAGAAGTGGTGTCACATGTCATGGTGGTAGTTGCATGGCAATATATCTCGGAATAGCTTTGAAAAAACCATAGTAGGTAGGTATGGTGGCTGTTTTGAGGGAGGCTATTAGTGGGTTTTGTGCACCGGCGAAAGTTGCACGGTACTAAAGAAGATAGTGATGGTGGAAGGTGAAAGTGCATCTAAACCATGGACTCAACATTAGTCATGAAGAACTCATATACTTGTTGCAAAAGTTATAGTAGTAATCGAAACAAAGCATTCAACGCATACTCCTAGGGGAAGGGTTGGTAGGTATAAACCATCGCGTGATCCCGACCGCTACCCAAAGGATGAAAATCAGTAAACTAATCATGCTCAAACTTCATCACATAGCGGTTCACCATACATGCATGCTACGGGAATCACTAACTTCAACGCAAGTATTTCTAGATCCACAACACCTTACTTGCATAACTTCAATATTACCACAACCACAACTCAAAACTAATTGAGATGAATCAAACTTCTCTAACTATTCAATGCACATGGAGATGGAAGTTTTCATATCCCTTTGGATAACTACCCCTTTTGAGACTACTTTCATAGCATATATCAACTACCAAGTGATACGTCTCCATCGTATCTACTTTTCTAAACTCTTTTGCCCTTGTTTTGGACTCTAATTTGCATGATTTGAATGGAACTAACCTGGACTGGCGCTGTTTTCAGCAGAATTGCCTTGGTGTTGTTTTTGTGCAGAAATGAAAGTTCTCCAAACGTCCTGAAAATTTATGGAGATTATTTTTGGAAAATATGAAAAATACTTGCGCAAAGATCCACCTGAGGGGGTGGGACAGTGGGCCACAAGCCCTGTAGCCGTCACCCCCCTAGTGGCGGATGGCAAGCTTGTGGGGCCCATGTGGCTCTGCCGCCCCCGATCTCAGCTCTATAAGTTCACTTTTGTCCCAGAAAAAATAAGGAGGGAAGATTTCGTCGCGTTTGCGATATGGAGGCGCCACCACAACCTGTTCTTCATCTGGAGGGCATATCTGGAGTCCGTTTTGGGCTCCAGAGAGGGGAAATCGTCGCCATCATCATCATCAACCTTCTTCCCTCTCCAATTCCATGAAGCTCTTCGTCGTTCGTGAGTAATCTATTCGTAGGCTCGCTGGGCGGTGATGAGTAGGATGAGATCTATCTTGTAATCGAGTTAGTTTTGACGGGGATTGATCCCTAGTATCCACTATGTTCTGAGATTGATGTTGCTACTACTTTGCCATGCTTAATGCTTGTCACTAGGGCCCGAGTGCCATGATTTCAGATCTGAAATTAATATGTTGTCACCAATATATGTGTGTTTTAGATCCGATCTTGCAAGTTGTAGTTACCTACTATGTGTTATGATCCGGCAACCCCGGAGTGAAAATAACCGGAACCACTCCCGATGATGACCATAGTTTGAGGAGTTCATGTGTTCACCAAGTGCTAATGCGTTGGTCCAGTTCTTTATTAAAAGGAGAACCTTAATATCCCGTAGTTTCCTTTTGGACCCTGTTGCAACGGGAGGGATGGACAATAGATGTCACGCAAGTTCTTTTCCCTAAGCACGTATGATGACACACGGAATGCATGCCTACATCACATTGACGAACGGGAGCTAGCCACATATCTATCCATGTTATAACTGTTGCATGATGAATATCATCCATCCAAGTCACCGACCCATTGCCTACGAGTTTGTCCTACTACTGCTGCTACTGTCTTGCTCTGTTGCTACTTGCTACTGCTGTCACTACTGCTGTTCCTTGCCACTGCTATTACTCGTTACACTGCTGCTACCTGCTACAATACTTTTTCTCGCGCCGTTGACGGGAAAGAATATTTTCCGTCCATGGGCAACTTCTCGCGCCAGTGATACGACAGTTAGGAATAGTCTGCCATCAACAGATCGTTTCTGACACCGTTGTTATCATACTACTTTGCTGCTAATACCTTGCTTGCAGATACTAATCTTTCAGGTGTGGTTGAATCTGACACATTCAGCTGCTAATACTTGAGTGTATCCTCTCACCTCCTATAGGCGTATCAACAAATTTGGGTCGAATACTCTACCCTCGAAAACTGCTGCGATCCCACGCGTTGGTGGGCCGTCAACAACATTCTTGTAGTTTGGATTGCCGGAGAGTGCTAGCAGCATTCTTCTGGTGCCGTTGCATGGGAAGGTCTGCTGTCACGGAGTCAGCATTTTTCTGCCGCCGTTGCCGGGGAGGTATTGCTATATTCTCTGAGTCACTTGGGATTTATATCTGCTGATCACTATGAAGAATCTGAAGGATCGAATAACCAAAGTCTTTCCCTCAACTACGAGGGGAGGTAAGGAATTGCCGTCTAGCTCTGCACTTGATTCACCTTCAGTTATGAGTAAGTTTGCGACATCACCTCCTGCTAGAAATCTTGATATGTCGCCTGTGCTTGATGATGCTTATGATGCTACTGCTAGAAATGCTATGCTTGATACTATGCCTGATGATGCTATGCTTGATATTGCTAGAGATGCTATGCCTGATACTGCTTTGCCTGATGATGCTAGAGAAGCTATGCCTGATACTGCTAGAGATGCTATTTTGCCTGATGATGCTATGCTTGATACTGCTAGAGACACTACTTTGCCTGATGTTCCACTAGGGGTGTTCCTTGATGCTCATATTGCTAGAGTTACTGCCAATGCTCGTGATGCTTCTGAAACTGCCGATACTATTGAGATAGAACCTGCTTTTGCTCCTGTTAGATCTAGCTTTCCTAGATATGAATTGCCTGATATACCTGAGGGTTACGTTATGGACGGAGAGATAGCTAAGGATTTTCTTGCGTGTAAGGATGCCTATGACGCTGAGAAATTACTTCTCAAGTGGAAGGAAAAATCTCTGAAAGCTAGGATGAAATACGACCCGAAGTTTGCCACTTCACCTATGTTTATCACCGATAAGGATTATGAATTCTCTGTCGACCCTGAGATAATCTCTCTAGTCGAATCTGATCCTTTTCACGGTTATGAGTGTGAGACGGTCATAGCCCATCTTACCAAACTACACGATATAGCCACCCTTTTCACTAGTGAGGAGAAGATCCGCCACTACTACATCCTTAAGTTGTTTCCTTTCTCTCTAAAGGATGACGCTAAAGCCTGGTTCACCTCTCTTGCTCCTAGATGTGTGAGTAGTCCCGAGGATATGGTCTATTACTTCTGTGAGAAACATTTCTCTGCCCATAAGAAGCAAGCTGCCTTGTAGGAAAGATACAACTTTGCTCAACTCCCAGAAGAGAGTCTCCCACAAGCTTGGGGGAGGCTCGTCCAGCTACAAAATGCTTTGCCTGATCACCCTCTTAAGAAGAACGAGATACTTGATATCTTCTATAACGGACTTACCGATGCCTCTAGAGACCACCTAGATAGTTGTGCCGGTTGTGTTTTAAGGAACGAACTGTAGAACAAGCTGAGACCCTACTGAATAACATCTTGATCAACGATAATGCTTGGACTATTCCCGAACCAACTCCTAAGCCAACTTTGAAGAAAAGAGGTATTCTATTCCTCAGTCCCGGAGATATGCAAGAAGCCAAGAAATCTATGCAAGAGGAAGGCAATAGATCTGAAGATGTCAAAAATCTACCACCTATCGAAGAGATCCATGGTCTTGATAACCCGATACACGTAGTAGAAGTGAATCCTCTACAAAGGTTTGATGAGAGTGATATTCCTTTTGACAAACCTGCTAGCCTATGCTTTGATGAATTTAACAACGTTGTTGCCAAACAACAGAGTTTCAATGATTATGTTAGCAGACATTTGGAACAAAGTACTCGTATGCTTAGCCATTTAAGTGCTTGTGTAGACAAAAATGTCAATGATCTGAAGCTTCTAAGTAAACATGCCTCTATGATTACTAGTCAGGTAGAACACGTACTTAAATGACAACTCTGTCAGAGTCATTACTAGAGGAGGCAAAATGACTCAGTAACCTTTGTATCCTGAAGGTCATCCTAAGAGAATTGATCAAGATTCTCAAGGAATCAATGCTGATACACCCAGTCATCCTAAGGAGAAGAAGAAGGATGATAGAAACCTACATGCGAGTTCACCAAATACTGTCACACCTGAAGAACCTAATGATATTTCTCCGTCTGATGCAGAAACACAATCTGGTGATGAACATGAACCTGGTGACAATATGGACAGTGATGTTCATAATAATGCTCAACCTAGCAATGATGAGGATGTGGAGATTGAACCTACGGTTAATCCTGATAACCCACAACCTAAGAAATACGATAATAATGACTTCACTGCTAGGAAGCATGGTAAAGAAAGGGAGCCATGGGTTTAGAGATCTATGCCCTTTCCTCCTAAGCCATCCAAGAAAAAGGATGATGAGGATTTTGAGCGCTTCATTGAGATGATAAGACCCATCTTTCTGCAGATGCGGTTAACTGATATGGTCAAGATGTCTCCGTATGCCAAGTACATGAAAGATATCGTGACTAATAAACGGAAGATACCAGATCTTGAGATCTCCACCATGCTTGCCAATTACACTTTCAAAGGTGGAACTCCTAAGAAACTTGGTGATCCCGGAGTGCCCACTATACCTTGCTCCATTAAAGGAAACTACGTAAGAACTGCCTTATGTGACCTTGGAGCCGGTGTTAGTGTTATGTCGCTCTCTCTTTATCGTAGACTTGAATTGGATAAGTTGACACCCACTAAAATTTCTCTGCAAATGGCCGACAAATCAATTGCTTTCCCTATCGGCATTTGCGAGGATGCGCCTGTTGTGGTTGCTAACACCACTATCTTAACAGACTTTGTTATCTTGGATATTCCCGAGGACGATGCCATGGCTGTCATCCTCGGAAGACCCTTTTTAAACACTGCAGGGGCTGCTATAGATTGCAACAAAGGCAATGTCACTTTCCATGTCAACGGTAATGAGCACACAGTGCACTTTCTGAAGAAACGATATCAAGTACATTGCATCAATGCTATCGAGAAGACTTCATCGATTCTTATTGGGAGCTTTGAATGCCCTATTCCTCGTGTCGAGATGAAGTATGATTTGCTTGTTGGGGAGATACATATCCCCATTGAGGTGACTTAGTGGCTATTCGACAATTCTCCGTTCTCTCTTGCGATTCGAGAAGGCTTTGTCATGAGGACTTGATCAACCCCATTGACGAAATTCTTTCGATGACCATGAAACGGATGAATCAAGGAGTCACATACCTCAGTTTTGAGCTTTCATTTTCTGTTGCTTAGAAGAAAAATGATAGATTTAGTTTAGTTTTCCTGTTTTCTGTTTTAGCGTCCCGGAGAAAAATACCTCGAAAATAAAAGTTCTCCCATGGTCCTGAAAATTTAGTATGATTTTCTCTAGAATGTTTGAAAATTACTGGGCCTGAGAGCTGGCCTGGGGGGCTGACCAGTGGGCCACAAGCCCTGCCACCGCCACCCCCTGGTGGCGGCTAGCAAGCTTGTGGGGCCCACAGGGACCCCCTCCACTCATTCCAGCTCCCATCCTCTTCTTCCACCTCCAGAAAAAATTGTTTTGCAGCTCAAACCCGTGTTCTTGCTCTTTTGGCTGTGATTTTCGATCTCCTTGCTCAAAGCACCATTCTCCGAACCATTTTGGGGAAATTACTCCTTGGTAAGTGACTCCTCCATTGGTCCAATTAGTTTTTGCTCTAGTGCTTTATCCTTCGCGTATTCTTGCTACCTTGGTGTCCCTGTTCTTGAGCTAGAAATGTTGATTTTAGCTGGTCCCAAGTAGTTTTAGCGCGTGATACGGTCTCTAGGCACTAGTAGGAGTAGTTGCTACAAGTTGGGTTTATCTTTATTCACTTTTCTTTCGAAGTCTCTAAAAATTTCAGAATTTTTCAGAGCTAGAAAAAGGAAAAGATGAGGAGGTTCTTGAGAGGCTCCTCAAGCCGTAACCCCAAGGAGGATGAGAAGAACCACCCCAAGTACGTAGTCCCTCGAGTCACAGAAGTTCGAGCGTGCGAGTGGCCAAGTGATGAATTTTTGCGCGCCGCTGGGCTTTATGAAGACTTTTATTACTTGGTGGAGAACGCAGGTCTTACTGCGTTCGTTGAAGATAAGTTCTCACAATACCTCCTCCTCACCAATATTTTCGTTGAAAGCTTCAACTTTTATCCGAGGAAGAATCCTCCCATGGTTGAGTTCATGATATACGATGTCCCCCAGTGCATGACGCTACAGGATTTTTGCAATGTATGCAAATTACCTTATGTTGGGGATATCCACGACCCTCGTCCACGGGACTTGGAGAATTTCATTGGTACTATTGCTGTTGGAGAGGAGAGAGGAGTGTCTCGCGCTAGAATTGCTAGCATACATTTTCCTGTGCTTCGGTACTTCTCATTATTTGTGGGAAAATGTTTGATTGGCCATGGGGAGGTTGGATCACTTAGTTCTCCAAACCTTGCGGTTTTGCGCGAAGGCCTTTATAACGATAAGACTTATAGCCTAGGTGCTATAGTGGCCCAGCGGTTGAACACCAACCGTTCCAAGGGTGTCGTCTATGGAGGTATCTATGCTACCCGTCTTGCCAGACACTTTGAGATACCCATTAGACTGGGAGAGGAAGGAGAGATGCTCCTCCCTGAGAAATATCTGGATTATGACAACATGGTTTGCCATGATTTTCTTGATAGAGATGCTAGTAGACGGATGATTTATAACCTGGTATTTAGTCAGGGTACTCGAGAGACTATTACTTTGCCTGCTCCTTCTTTGTTCGATCTTCATGCAGGCAGGTACACTATTATTCCCTCGGACATCTACGCATATTGGGGCTTGGCCCAACCACAGGTGCCCTTGCCCGAGCCACTAGTCGAGTACCAGACGCCAGTTTATCAGTGAGAGCCAGAGGAGCTCACACAGCAGTGGCATCCACAGTCTGCTCCAGAGTATCCCGGAGCTGGTTATTTCCCACCTTGGGAGTAGACCAAGTGATGGGGTTATAGTCCTAGGGTAGGGTCATAGGCCTGCCCTGTAAGTCCTACCCAAGGACTACCCCTCATAAGGGACAAGGCCCTTAGTCAGTTCCGACTGAATTAAGGAGTCCCCATCGTCCAGTCGGTAACACGTCCTCGACCATCCAGTCAGAGACTAGCATTCGGAGAACATCCAACTAACCGACTGGATGCCACTCGGAACATCGTAACCCCCCTCGAGGGAAACGACCGTACGTTTCCCGGTGCATTTATTAGCATTTAGGACATACGTTACCTGTAACGTACGCATTCAATCGTCACTACTCCACCCTTGTACCGGAACCATTGTGGAGGGCAGCGCACTCTATATAAGCCACCCCCCGCTGGTGCAGGGGTTAGCAAATCATTGTATTCCATATTCCACTCGACAACAAGCTCCCAGAGCGCTAAGACGTAGGGCTATTACCTCCACCGTAGAGGGGCCTGAACTCATACAACCTCGCTGTAGCTGGGACTCTGCCCATCCTTTTCGTACCCTACACATCTACTGTCAGGCTTATACCCACGACAGTTGGCGCCCACCGTGGGGCAGGCGTCTAAGCGACTTTCGGCGAGTTTGCGACTACATCACTTCGTCATGTCGTCCGGTGGAGATTCGAGCATGGGTCACGAGATCCTCTTCGGTGCTCTCTCCTTCATCGTCGACGATTCGGCATGGCTTCGGGACGCCCCTCTTGACGTCGAGGCGTTTCCCCGTCGCGGGGCTACGCACTTCCGTGCCGGCGCCCGCGGCATTCTCCTTCTCCAGCAGTCGGCTCCCGTGTCGACCTACACTGCCGTCACGCGCCGCAACAAGCGGTCCCGCCGTCCGCGGCTCCAGCGTTGGGTGCAACACGGCCAGGCGCTCCAGAACGCGTCTTCACAAGTGGTGGTTCTAGAGTCAGTTGTGGTTGCCCCGCCGTCCCACCGCTCGGGCTCGGTTCCGACTGAGTTTCCTTCCGAGTACGCGGGTCGCAGGCCTGCAGCAGAAGTACACATGGCTAATTCCCATGAAGATCCCCGTCAAGCTGGCCGGAACGAGCACGAGATCGGCGAAACGTCACGCGCGCGTCGTCCGCCTCGCCATTCTGCCAGTCGGCACACTCGACGGAGCAACGTGGAGCTGTTCCGCACACCTCTCCTCAACTTGGCCACGACTGCCAAGATAGTCGACTCCCTTCAGTCGACTGATTCAGAGGCTGGTAGGGGAATCGAGCAAATCCACGCCCTGTTGCACACGGCGCAGCAGAAAAATTCGGCGGTCTCCCAGTGCACAACAGGATCTACAATAGTTCTGTTCATGTGAATACGCATCGGTCAGTTCATAGCCCTGGTTCTCATCAGCGACACAGAGGAGGCAGTCGTTCCATAAATCCCGAAGATCGTCGCCGTTCACGCACCCCTCCGCGGGGTGGGCCCTACGGGCCCCGACATCATGATGATCGGCGTTCAGTCGGCAGCAGTTACGACCAAAGGCCCGACGCAAGAGGGCATATCACCCAGCGGAGGGTCGACAGGGGCCGAGCCCACCGCGATGGTTACGATATTGACCGTCAGAGTGGAAGCAGGGCCATCGTTTCTGGTCCCGAGTGTTTCAGTCGAGCCATCTGTTCGGCTGACATCCCTCCCAACTTCCGATTGGCAACGGGAATTAGCAAGTTTACAGGGGAGTCCAAGCCAGAAACGTGGCTGGATGATTATCGAGTAGCAGTCCAGATCGGAGGAGGAGACGACCATGTCGCCATGAAGCACCTCCCTCTGATGCTCGACGGTTCGACGCGAGCATGGCTGAACCAGTTGGCCCCCTCAAGCATCTACAGCTGGGCAGATCTGGCCCGAGTGTTCATCAGGACCTTCGCAGGGACGTGCAAGCGCCCTACTGGCCTCGTGGAGCTCCAGCACTGCGTCCAGAAACAGAATGAGCCCCTACGAGATTTCATTCAGTGTTGGACAACTCTCTACCACACGGTGGAGAACGTCACGGAGCATCAAGCAGTCTGCGCCTTCAAGGCAGGCGTGCGGTACATGGATCTATACCTGAAGTTCGGCCGAACAGGCGACTTCTCCATGAGCAAGATGATGGAGATAGCAACACGCTATGCAAATGGCGAAGAAGAAGACCGCATCCGAAGCGGCAAGCACAAAACAGTCGCCGATGGAGATGGGGGCAACACTTGGAAGCAGAAGCAGAAAGCTCCGACCGCTCCGCAAGCAGAAGCCGCAGCCGTAACCAATGCCAAGTTCAAAGGCAAAGGGAAGGCTCAGTTCACCCCCAAGAAGAAGCAGTTCAATAACCCCATCCTGGACCAGCCATGTCCGGTTCATACGAAGATGGATGAAGAGGGCAACCCCATATATGCGAAGCATACCACTCGCCAGTGTCTCCTCCTGATCCAGGGGTTCAGCAAAGGGCAACCGAGTGAAAAGGACAACGAACAGGATGAAGAGGATAAGGAGGATCCGTTCCCCCAAGTCCATGCAACACTCATGATTTTTGCTGACGTTGAGAGCAAGAGTCGACTGAAGCTGGTGAACAGGGAGGTGAACATGGCCACCCCAACCAACCCCAAGTTCCTCAAATGGTCTCAGACTGCGATCACCTTCGACCAGTTGGATCATCCAGCACATGTACCCACCCCCGGGAGACAGGCTCTGGTCGTCGACCCGATGGTGGAGGGAGTCCGACTGCGCAAAGTCCTCATGGACGGCGGCAGCGGCTTGAACATCATGTACGCTGACACTCTCAAGGGGATGGGCATTCCGATGTCCAAACTCAGCGAGAGCAGCATGCAGTTCCATGCAGTCGTCCGTGGACGGAAGGCCAAGTCACTCGGCCAGATCGCGTTGGACGTCGTTTTCGGCTCCGACAAGAACTTCCGCAAGGAAAAGCTGATGTTCGAAGTGGTGGACTTCCAGAGCGCTTACCACGCAATTCTGGGCCGCCCAGCGTATGCGCGTTTCATGGCCCGTCCATGTTACGTATACCTGAAGCTGAAGATGCCAGGTCTGAAAGGCGTGATCACCATCACGGGCAATCGACAGCAAGCTGAAGAGTGTTTGCAGCAGGGATCAAGAATCGCCGATCAGCAAATGGCCGTCCTCGAGCTCGACGAGTACAAGAAAACAGTCGACCCCGCCGACCTGATGCGCTCGAAGAAGCCAGCTTCAGAGTCTGCATTCTAGTCGGCGGGAGAAACAAAGAAGGTCGGCATCCACCCGACGGAGGACACTTCTGCCCCAACGAACATCTCCACCACCCTCGATCCTAAATAGGAAGCCGAGCTCACCCAATTCCTCCGTGAGCACTGGGACATCTTCGCATGGAAACCCTCTGACATGCGAGGTGATGGGGTTATAGTCCTAGGGTAGGGTCATAGGCCTGCCCTGTAAGTCCTACCCAAGGACTACCCCTCATAAGGGAGAAGGCCCTTAGTCAGTTCCGACAGAATTAAGGAGTCCCCATCGTCCAGTGAGTAACAGATCCTCGACCATCCAGTCGGAGACTAGCATTCGGAGAACATCCAACTAACCGACTGTGTGCCACTCGGAACATCGTAACCCCCCTGGAGGGAAACGGTCGTACGTTTCCCGATGCATTTATTAGCATTTAGGACGTACGTTACCTGTAACGTACGCATTCAATCGCCACTACTCCACCCCTGTACCAGAACCGTTGTGGAGGGCAGCGCACTCTATATAAGCCCCCCCCGCTGGTGCAGGGGTTAGCAAATCATTGTATTCTATATTCCACTCGACAACAAGCTCCCAGAGCGCTGAGACGTAGGGCTATTACCTCCACCGTAGAGGGCCCTGAACTCATACAACCTCGCCGTAGCCGGGACTCTGCCCATCCTTTTCGTACCCTACACATCTACTGTCAGGCTTATACCCACGACAGTTGGCGCCCACCGTGGGGCAGGCGTCTAAGCGACTTCCGGCGAGTTTGCGACTACATCACTTCGTCATGTCGTCCGGTGGAGATTCGAGCATGGGTCACGAGATCCTCTTCGGTGCTCTCTCCTTCATCGTCGACGATTCGGCATGGCTTCGGGACGCCCCTCTCGACATCGAGGCATTTCCCCGTCGCGGGGCTACGCACTTCCGTGCCGGCGCCCGCGGCATTCTCCTTCTCCAGCAGTCGGCTCCGGTGTCGACCTACACCGCCGTCACGCGCCGCAACAAGTGGTCCCGCCGTCCGCGGCTCCAGCGTTGGGTGCAACACGGCCAGGCGCTCCAGAACGCGTCTTCACAAGTGGCGGTTCTAGAGTCAGTTGTGGTTGCCCCGCCGTCCCACCGCTCGGGCTCGGTTCCGACTGAGTTTCCTTCCGAGTACGCGGGTCGCGGGCCTGCAGCAGAAGTACACATGGCTAATTCCCATGAAGATCCCCGTCAAGCTGGCCGGAACGAGCACAAGATCGGCGAAACGTCACGCGCGCGTCGTCCGCCTTGCCATTCTGCCAGTCGGCACACTCGACGGAGCAACGTGGAGCTGTTCCGCACAAATCTCCTCAACTTGGCCGCGGCTGCCAAGATAGCCGACTCCCTGCAGCCGACTGATTCAGAGGCTGGCAGGGGAATCGAGCAAATCCGTGCCCTGTTGCACACGGCGCAGCAGCGAAATTCAGCGGTCTCCCAGTCGCACAACAGGATCTACAATAGTTCTGCTCATGTGAATACGCATCGGTCAGTTCATAGCCCTGGTTCCCATCAGCGACACACGGGAGGCAGTCGTTCCATAAATCCCGAAGATCGTCGCCGTTCACGCACCCCTCCGCGGGGTGGGCCCTACGGGCCCCGACATCATGATGATCGGCGTTCAGTCGGCAGCAGTTACGACCAAAGGCCCGACGCAAGAGGGCATATCACCCAGCGGAGGGTCGACAGGGTCCGAGCCCACCGCAATGGTTACGATATTGACCGTCACAGTGGAAGCAGGGCCATCGTTTCTGGTCCCGAGTGTTTCAGTTGAGCCATCCGTTCGGCTGACATCCCTCCCAACTTCCGATTGGTGACAGGAATTAGCAAGTTTACAGGGGAGTCCAAGCCAGAAACGTGGCTGGATGATTACCGAGTAGCAGTCCAGATCGGAGGAGGAGACGACCATGTTGCCATGAAGCACCTCCCTCTGATGCTCGACGGCTCGGCGCGAGCGTGGATGAACCAGTTGGCCCCCTCAAGCATCTACAGCTAGGCAGATCTGGCCCGAGTGTTCATCAGGACCTTCGAAGGGACGTGCAAGCGCCCTGCTGGCCTCGTGGAGCTCCAGCACTGCGTCCAGAAACAGAATGAGCCCCTGCGAGATTTGATTCAGCGTTGGACAACTCTCTACCACACGGTGGAGAACGTCACGGAGCATCAAGCAGTCTGCGCCTTCAAGGCAGGCGTGCGGTACAGGGATCTGTACCTGAAGTTCGGCCGAACAGGTGACATCTCCATGAGCAAGATGATGGAGATAGCAACACGCTATGCAAATGGCGAAGAAGAAGACCACATCCGAAGCAGCAAGCACAAAGCAGTCGCCGATGGAGATGGGGGAAACACTTGGAAGCAGAAGAAGAAAGCTCCGACTGCTCCGCAAGCAGAAGCCGCAGCCGTAACCAATGCCAAGTTAAAAGGCAAAGGGAAGGCTCAGTTCACCCCCAAGAAGAAGCAGTTCAATAACCCCATCCTGGACCAGCCATGTCCGGTTCATACGAAGATGGATGAAGAGGGCAACCCCATATATGCGAAGCATACCACTCGACAGTGTCGCCTCCTGATCCAGGGGTTCAGCGAAGGGCAACGGAGTGAAAATGACAATGAACAGGATGAAGAGGATAAGGAGGATCCGTTCCCCCAAGTCCATGCAACACTCATGATTTTTGCTGACGTTGAGAGCAAGAGTCGACTGAAGCTGGTGAACAGGGAGGTGAACATGGCCACCCCTACCAACCCCAAGTTCCTCAAATGGTCTCAGACTGCGATCACCTTCGACCAGTCGGATCATCCGGCACATGTACCCACCCCGGGGAGACAGGCTCTGGTCGTCGACCCGGTGGTGGAGGGAGTCCGACTACGCAAAGTCCTCATGGACGGCGGCCGCGGCTTGAACATCATGTACGCTGACACTCTCAAGGGGATGGGCATTCCGATGTCCAAACTCAGCGAGAGCAGCATGCAGTTCCATGGAGTCGTCCCTCGACGGAAGGCCAAGTCACTCGGCCAGATCGCGTTGGACGTCGTTTTTGGCTCCGACAAGAACTTCCGCAAGGAAAAGCTGACGTTCGAAGTGGTGGACTTCCAGAGCGCTTACCACGCAATTCTGGGCCGCCCAGCATATGCGCGTTTCATGGCCCGTCCATGTTATGAATACCCGAAGCTGAAGATGCCAGGTCCGAAAGGCGTGATCACCATCACGGGCAATCGACAGCGAGCTGAAGAGTGTCTGCAGCAGGGATCAAGAATCGCCGATCAGCAAATGGCCGTCCTCGAGCTCGACGAGTACAAGAAAACAGTCGACCCCGCCGACCTGATGCGCTCGAAGAAGCCAGCTTCAGAGTCTGCATTCCAGTCGGCGGGAGAAACGAAGAAGGTCGGCATCCACCCGACGGACGACACTGCTGCCCCGAGGAACATCTCCACCACCCTCAATCCTAAATAGGAAGCCGAGCTCACCCAATTCCTCCGTGAGAACTGGGACATCTTCGCATGGAAACCCTCTGACATGGCAGGTGTACCCAGGGAGTTGGCTGAGCACCGACTGCATGTGGATTCCACCGCTCGGCCCGTCCGAGAGCGCCTGCGCCGGTCCGCCGCGCACAAGAGGAAGGCAATCGGGGAAGAGGTGGCCAAGCTGCTAGCAGCCAACTTCATTCACGAGGTTCACCACTCCGAGTGGCTCGCCAATGTTGTCATGATGCCCAAGAAGGACAAGTCGCTCCGAATGTGCATCAACTTCAAGCATCTCAATAAGGTCTGCGCGAAAGACATTTTCCGCTCCCCCGCATAGATCAAATTGTCGATTGGACTGCGGGTTGCGAGCGTTTGTCATTTCTTGATGTATACTCGGGTTATCATCAGATCCGTCTGTATGGCCCCTATGAATTAAAAACAGCCTTCATCACCCCACTCGGGTGCTTCTGCTACATCACTATGCCATTCGGTTTGAGAATGCATGAGCTACCTTTATGCGCATGATCCAAAAATTCCTTCTCGACCAGATCGGTCGGAATGTGGAGGCATATATGGACGATATCGTAGTCAAGTCGCGCAAAGGTTCCGACCTACTGACTGACTTGGCAGAAACATTCGCCAACCTTCGTAGGTACAATATCAAGCTCAACCCCGCCAAATGTTCTTTCGGCATTCCCAGCGGGAAGTTACTTGGTTTCTTTGTTTCCGAATGAGGGATCGATGTCAACCCCGAAAAGATCGGGACCATCATCCGATTGGAGAGGCCGGTCAGAATACACGATGTTCAACGGCTCACAGGTTACCTAGCGGCTTTGAGCAGGTTCATCAGTCGACTTGGCGAGAAAGAGCTTCCTCTGTACCGACTCATGAAGAAATCAGATACTTTCGAGTGGACAGACGAAGCCCAAGTCGCATTCGACGACCTCAAAGTCCTACTTTCCTCCCAGCCGGTTCTTACTGCTCCGCTTAGTAAAGAGCCCCTTCTTCTGTATATCGCGGCTACAAATCAAGTCGTCAGTACTGTTCTTACAGTCGAACGAGAAGAAGAAGGCAAAGCATACAAAGTTCAACGGCCAGTGTACTACGTTTCCGAAGTCCCGACTCCTTCCAAGCAGAGATATCCCCACTATCAAAAACTTATCTACGGGATCTACATGACTGCGAAGAAGGTGGCCCATTATTTCCAAGACCACTCGGTGTCTGTCGTTTCTGATGCTCCGTTGTCCGAAATTCTCCACAATCGAGACGCGTCAGGCCGAGTGGCGAAGTGGGCAATGGAGATGCTGTACTGCGATATCAAGTTCGAGGCCAAGAAAGCTATTAAGTCTCAAGCTCTGGCTGACTTCATATAAGAATGAGTAGAACAACAGCAACCGACCCACATCTACTCGGCCCATTGGACAATGTTCTTCGATGGGTCCAAGATGTTGAATGGCTCCGGCGCTGGTGTTGTGATCATATCGCCAAAGGGCGACAAACTCAAGTACGTGCTACAGATACACTTCGATTCCGTCGCGTGATGGTCTACGCGCATGGCCATCTCACTTGGCGTCCGTTGCCTGATGGTCTATGGCGATTCAGATTTGGTGGTCAATCAAGTGATGAAAGAGTGGGACGTCAGGAACCCCACCATGACCACATACTGCAATGCAGTGAGGAAGCTTGAGAAGAAGTTTGAAGGTCTAGAACTTCACCATGTTCCGAGACTGAAGAACCAAGCAGGTGATGAGTTGGCAAAACTCGGATCCACTGGGAGACCAGTCCCGAGTGACGTCTGCCTCGAGCACCTCCACCTTCCCTCAGTCAAAGGAAATCCTTTTACAGAGTAACCAGTACAACCAAAGAGTTCAACAGATCCGACTGAAGTCGATGTACCTGCTGTGGTTGATCTGGTCACGGAGATTCTTGCTATCATCCCCGATTGGACTGTGCCGATCATTGCATATATCCTGAGGCAGGAACTACCAGAAGACGAAGTCCAGGCCAGGCAGATAGTCCGCAGGTCGAAGTCATTCACTGTCATTGATGGCCAATTGTACAAGGAAAGCGTTTCAGGCGTTCTTCAATGATGCATCTCCCCAGAGGAGGGGCAGCTAATCCTGTAAGATATTCACTCAGGAACTTGCGGTCATCACGCCTCTTCGAGAGCAATCATCGCCAAGGCATTCAGGGCTGGTTTCTTCTGGCTGCAGGCAAACGAGATGGCTAAAGATATGGTCGACCGATGTGAGGGCTGTCAGTTCTACTCCAACAAGTCACACAAGCCAACATCTGCGTTGAAGACAATCCCTCTTGTCTGGCCGTTCACAGTGTGGGGATTAGATACAGTCGGTCCATTTAGGACAGGCCAAGGGGGATACACACATCTGTTGGTGGCAGTCGACAAGTTCACGAAATGGATCAAAGCCAAGCCAATCAAGAAGCTCGACGCCTCAACAGCCGTCAAGTTTGCCAGGGACATCATCTCCAGATTCGGTGTACCTCATAGCATAATCACGGACAACGGGACAAACTTTGACTCGGACAGATTCAAAGGTTTCTGTACAAGCCAAGGTATCCGAGTGGATTTTGCTTCCGTGGCGCATCCTCAGTCCAATGGACAAGCAGAGCAGGCGAACGGACATATTCTGCAAGGTTTGAAGCCCCGACTCCTGCGAGAGGTGGGACATGCCGCTGGCGCATGGGTCACCGAGCTACCTTCAGTGCTTTGGGGCCTTCGCACAACCCCGAATAGATCTACAGGGCGATCACCGTTCTTCCTCATCTACGGAGCAGAAGCAGTCCTTCCGAGTGACTTACTTCACAATGCTCCACGAGTCGAACTCTTGTCCGAAGCTGAAGCAGAACAAGCAAGGCAAGACGGAGTGGACCTTCTAGAGGAGGAGCGCGAGATGGCACTGACTCGCTCAACCATTTATCAACAAGATCTGCGGCGTTTTCACGCGCGACACATCAGGAGTCGTACGTTTCAAGTAGGCGACCTGGTGCTCCGAGTGGATCAGCAAAGACTTCACAAGTTGGCTCCTGCCTGGGAAGGACCCTTCATCATCTCCAAGGTGCTGAACAATGGAGCATACAGACTCTACAACGTCGACAGGGAGACAAACGAGCAGCGAGCATGGAACGGAGATCTCTTGAAGCGCTTCTACACGTGACCGTCGACTGAAGCAATGTAAAGAACAAGTATTGGTGAAATAATATAAAGCAGATTGAGTTTTTTGCAGGTTCAAATTTCTTCCACGGTCGCAGACTCCGGTCTCAAAAAAAAATACTTGGCTGCGATCCAGAATCCCCTAAGTATTAACTTTCTCCGAGTGTGCACTTAACGTTACACTCAGAGACTTAGCTGCGATCCAAAATCGCCTAAGTATTAACTTTCTCCGAGTGTGCACTTAACGTCACACTCGGGGACTTAGCTGCGATCCAGAATCGCCTAAGTATTAATTTTCTCAAAGTGTGCACTTAACGTCACACTCGGGGGCTTAGCTGCGATCCAGAATCGCCTAAGTATTAACTTTGTCCGAGTGTGCAATTAACGTCACACTCGGGGACTTAGCTGCGATCCAATTGCCTAAGTATTAACTTTCTCCGAGTGTGCACTTAACGTCACACTCGAGGACTTAGCTGCGATCCAGAATCGCCTAAGTATTAATTTTCTCCGAGTGTGCACTTAACGTCACACTCGGGGACTTAGATGCGATCCAGAATCGCCTAAGTATTAACTTTCTCCGAGTGTGCACTTAACGTCACACTCGGGGACTTAGCTTCGATCCAGAATAGCCTAAGTATTAATTTTCTCCGAGTGTGCACTTAACGTCACACTCAGGGACTTAGCTGCGATCCAGAATCGCCTAAGTATTAATTTTCTCCGAGTGTGCACTTAACGTCACACTCAGGGGCTTAGCTGCGATCCAGAATCGCCTAAGTATTAACTTTCTCCGAGTGTGCACTTAACGTCACACTTGGGGACTTAGCTGCGATCCAGAATCGCCTAAGTATTAACTTTCTCCGAGTGTGCACTTAACATCACACTCGGGGACTTAGCTGTGATCCAGAATCGCCTAAGCACCCGCATGCTTCCGACTGTATCCTACAGGTACACTCGGGAACTCAACAGACCATCATTGAGGCTCATGTGGAGGTCAAAACAACTGACAACTACATGAGTAGCAGACCCTCATTGAGGCTCATGTGGATGTCAAAACAACTGACAACTACATGAGTTGCAGACCCTCATTGAGGCTCATGTGGAGGTCAAAACAACTGACAACTACATGAGTTGCAGACCCTCATTGAGGCTCATGTGGACGTCAAAACAACTGACAACTACATCAGTACAAAATCGCCCCGAGTGCGACCTGATAGTCGCACTCGACAACCTAGCTGCGATCCCGTATCGCCCAAGTACTCTTTGACCTCCGAGTACGTCCTACCGATCCACTCGACGATCCTACCGATCCACTCGGTGATCATACAGATCCAATCGGAAATTCTACGGACCCTCAATGAGGCTCATGCAGATGTCAAGACAACTGAGATGTTCCGAATGTTTGCCGTTGGCTTCACCAAGAAACGCCAAATAAAAACTGGAGTCAAAATTGCAACAGAAGAGAAAAGGATTCGATTCATGGTTCAAACAAAGATAGTGGCTCGATGTGGATCAAGCTTACCCACACCGAAACAAGAATGTGACGGCCAACAGCAGTGGCCAAAGTTTCTTACAAATCAACACTCGGCATACCGAGGATAAAGTTTTCTTACGCGTCGTCTGGATTGGCGATAGGACTGGAGGGCTCCACGAAGGTGTCCAGGTCGATTCCGTCGGTGATGCGGGTGGCACTTTCAAGGAAGGTTTCCATGAAGTCTTCGAATCGAAGTTTCTTCGTGTTGGCGACCTTCAACGCTTTCAGCTTCTCCTCGCGCACCTCCTTGCAATGCACTCGGACCAAGGACAGAGCAACGTCTGCACCACAACGAGCCGCTGATTTCTTCCATGACTGCACTCGGTTGGGGACCTCCTCCAGTCGACTCATCAAGTTTTCCATCTCCCGCTGCGATTCATCTTCCGGCCAAAGCTCCTTGTCGATCCGGCCGATGACTTCTCTCAGTCGACCGATGAAAGGACCAACTTTGCCCACGCGAATGTGCGCTGCGAGCAGGTCTCGATTGGCGTCCTCGCCGAGTGGAATGTTCTCGCGAATCGACCGCTCCACGTCAGCTGCTTCAGCTTCAGCGTCCACGCAAAAATCTGCAAACACAGGGCAAGCAAACAATCAGCGGCGAGTGTAACGCACGTACCACAAGCACTCGGAAAAACATGACTTACCACCCAGACGCGTCATCATCTGCCGAGCCCAGTCACTGACGTATTTCTCCTGTGCTATACACCGTTTGTTCAGCACATCCATTTGCTCCATCAGCGTGGACCTTTGCTTCCCCATCTTCTCAACTTCAGCAGTCAGCGCTTTGTTCACTTCACGAGCCTGCTCCAACGAATTCTCTCGTTCCGCCAGCACTTCCTTCATTCCAGCCATTGCAATCAGTGCCGCATCCAGCTCACCAGCAAATTGCACCTTTTCTGCCCTCAGAGTCTCATATGCTATCCCCATCTCGCAACTTTTCTGCCAGTCAGCGCCAAGAGACGATCAGACAAATCCAACAATACAAAGTCTAAGTTCTTCAGACCCCTGCCGACGCAAGCAGTCGACAGCGGTCTCGGGGACTACACGCAGTGGGTTCACTGAGAGTGACCCCACTGGCATGCAACTCGAACAGGTCCGCCCTATTGAGATTCATGACAACACTTACGCCTACAAGGCTAATACCACCCGACCTGAGTAAAATTACTCTCGGAGACTCTTACAGTAGGTGCACTCTGAGTGCCCCAACTGTTAGCAGTCTACCATATTATTTATGAATATGACTAAGTCAGAGACAATATGCATAAAGACAACTGCCGGTGCAAGCACTCGACAGAAGTCTCGGGGACTACACCCACTGGGTTCACTCAGAGTGAACCCATTGCAAACAACATACGGTATCTGAGCACACCCAGTGGGTTACAAGAGAAACAAGAGAAAAGAAAATACTTACTAGAATACTTACTCGGATATCGTCCCGTAGCTCCAAGCTACGCTCGTACAGAGAGGCGATGGAGTCGTACGCCTTCTTAGCTTCTCCCGCCATCAGCTCTGCCTGCACCATGGCTCCCCTGGCCGCTCCCACCTGATCCTCCAGGAGGTGTTTGATGTTGAACTCGACATTTGACGGGCCTGGCATCGTTGGAGGCTCCTTGGGCATCCCAAGGCCCATTCCAGTCGGTTCAGCAGCCACCAGCGCCTCCTCAGTCGGCGGCATCGCCTCAGTCGGCGGCACGACCGCGGCGAGAGTAGTAACTGGCGGGGTAGCCTCAAGGACAGGCTCCACAGCTTGCTCAGGTCTCCCCTGGTCACCCTCATCCACATAAATCGCCCCTGCAGGACCGAACGGCGCGGGATCGCAGAAAAAGAAAGGGGCAAGACCAAAGACAAAATCTGCGATGCGATAATATAAAACTCTCGGAATCGCTACAACGCACCTGGCTGGGACGAGACGATGTTGTCCGCGTCCATGGGATCATCCTCCTGGCGCGCCGGAGAGGTGGCAGAGGTGGCAACCCTGTCGAGTGAAATTCATTCGACCAATAAAACAGCAGTCCAATCGGATATCAGAGGTAGTTGCAGGAACAATACACTTACGTCGAGGTGACGGGAACGACGACCCTTATCCGCGGCAAAGCCTTCCGAGGTTTAGACCCACTCGGTTTGGCCACCTTGGGAGGCTGACCCACGGACTCGACAGCAATGTCCCTGGCCCTCTTGGTGCTCCGAGCACTCGGAATCACGGGAGCAGCAGGCGGAGCACTCGAGGATGCCGGAGGGGCCGAGGGAACCGCAGGTTCATGTCGGCGCTTGGTCCGGTGCTCTGGCAGCGGAGGCGGCGAGTCCTGCTCTTCGTCATCCTCCTCTTCTTCACCAGACTCCTCCTCCGTCTCCCCACTGTCGGAGACATACTTGCCGCTCTCCACACAGCCCTCCTGGCTACCTTCTTCCTCCTCCTCGTCCGGGTTCCCATTCGAGACAGGAGAAAACCGGTTGGTCCACTTCTGCGTGAAATACAGTTGGCGACATCAAACGACAGGCAGAGATTCAAGAAAGCAATAAAACTAAAACAGATACGTGCACTCGACAAATGGTACTCACCTGGTTCGGAGGAGGATTGTCCGCGCTGAAAGCCCTCACTCGCCGAGACCCTCTGGGGTTCTCACAGGCGCCTGTGATCTGGAGCACCCACGACGCCACCTTCTCCTCGGTCACGCTCAAGACATTGGTCCGAGTGGAGTCTTCGGGCCCCGTGTAGTGCCACATGGCATGGTCGCGAGCCTGCAGTGGTTGTATGCGCCGACCAAGGAAAGTCTCCAGCAAATCCATGTCGGTGACTCCCCTTCTGACGACGTCTACGAGTGCGTCGACCAGGGGCTGGATGTCGATCTTCTCCGCGTTCGTGAGCACGAGCTGCTTAGGTGGAGCGGGACGATCTAAGCTAAAAGGAGGCAACCCTATCGCGGCATTCGGGCAGGCAACGTCTTGGCAGTAGAACCACGTCGACTGCCAGTTCCTAACCGACTCACTCAGGTGAAGAGCAGGATAACTACTCCGACTATTTTTCTGGTAACCTAAGCCTCCGCAGAGTTGGAGAAGAAGCGTTTTATCATCTGACTGGCTGAGTCGTTTGATAGTTTGAGATCTAGCAGAGAATATATGTTTGAACAACCCCCAATGGGGAGGGCAGCCGATGAAGCACTCGCACATAACTATGAAAGCAGAGAGATGGGCAATAGCATTCGGGGGAAAGTGGTGAAGCTGTGCCCCGAAGTGGTTCATAATGCCCTTGAACAAATGATGCGGGGGCAGAGAGAAACCTCGATAGACATGGCTGAGCAGCAGGACGCGCTCCCCCTCCCGGGGCGCCGGCTCGACCTAATTCTCCGCCGGCAGCCTCCAAGACTTGTGCACGATCATCCCGTGCTCCACCAGCTGCAGCAGATCCCCCGCCGTCACCGTGGAGGGGAGGAAGTCGCCTTGGATCCACCCCGCTGGCAACGGCCACTGCCGCCGCTGAGCATGAGCCGCCGCCTTCCCCTTCTTCTTCCTCGCCTCCATCTTGCTGGTCTGACCCTTGGTCATGGCGGAAGCTGCGAATCCGTGGAGGGGAAGGAGGAGTGGAGAGGTTAGGTGCGCTGGAGGAGGCGAGGAGGATGAAGCAAAGGCAAAAGATCCGGCGGGCATAACGAAAAACCCTTGCCGCTGGGATTTAAGTAAGGTTCCGACTGGGTCGCTGGCAGGTGGCCCCGAAACCTTATCCCCCGACCGACCGCGGCGATATCAGTGGAGAAGTTGAAGGCGCGAGAATCGAGGCGTCAGGCGCTACTCGAGCACGCTGGTGTCATCCCCGCTGAGCACGCGGAAACCGAAATTTGAGGATCCCGGAAAATCCGCCGCTGTCACTTGACTGGTCATGTCAAGAGATACCCTGGAAGCACTCGGTTTTCGACAGTTTGTTCCACAAAGATTTCCACTCAGATCGTTGGTCAGAGAAGATAAAATGGATCGAGGCAAGCAACGCCAAAGTCACATCCATTCCAGTTGGATCCAAACTTCAAGCATCGCTTCATCGTTCCAATCCCAATCCATTCGGGGACTAATGATGGGGTTATAGTCCTAGGGTAGGGTCATAGGCCTGCCCTGTAAGTCCTACCCAAGGACTACCCCTCATAAGGGACAAGGCCCTTAGTCAGTTCCGACTGAATTAAGGAGTCCCCATCGTCCAGTCGGTAACAGGTCCGCGACCATCGAGTCGAACACTAGCATTCGGAGAACATCCAACTAACCGACTGGATGCCACTCGGAACATCGTAACCCCCTGGAGGGAAACGGTCGTACGTTTCCCGATGCATTTATTAACATTTAGGATGTACTTTACCTGTAACGTACGCATTCAATCGCCACTACTCCACCCCTATACCGGAACCATTGTGGAGGGCAGCGCACTCTATATAAGCCACCCCCCCGCTGGTGCAGGGGTTAGCAAATCATTGTATTCCATATTCCACTCGACAACAAGCTCCCGGAGCGCTGAGACGTAGGGCTATTACCTCCACCGTAGAGGGGCCTGATCTCATACAACCTCGCCGTAGCTGGGACTCTGCCCATCCTTTTCGTACCCTACACATCTACTGTCAGGCTTATACCCACAACACCAAGCTAGTCCAAAAGCCTAAGCTTGGGGGAGTACGTGTTCTCACCGACCTTACATTCATGCTTATGCTTTCACTTTGTTAGCCGGTGTTCACACTTTGCCACTGTATTACCCATGCTAGTTTATTTTCGTTCTCTTGTTTTCTTGTTTTTTGTCCTTTTGAGAAAACCCAAAAAGATTTTTCTTTCTTCTTTTGCTTGTTGGGAGCTTTCCCGTGTAAATAGTTTTCTTTTTCTTTGGGTCAAGGTAGAATATATTGGTTACAATGTTTAGTGGTTCTTGCATGCATACCTGTTTAGTTTCAAAGAGCCATATTACTTTGTCTTCTCCTTTGTGTTTGCCTGCAGATTCAGCTTAGTCCAATGCTCTTATTATTGTTCACATCGTTCGATCGTGCAAATGAAAGGAAATAATGATGATATATGATGAAGTGACTGAGACTGGAAAAGCTGGTATGAACTCTATCTATTTTGTTTTTGTAAATATGACTAGCTTGTCATCCTAGATTCAGCTTTGTTGTGAGAGAACCATGTTTGCAATGACAACTGAGAGCTTATAATGGTTTGTCTTGAATGCCAACATAGATTTTGAGATGACTATGATGTAGTATGATAGGATGGTATTATCCTTTGAATGATTCAAGTGGCTTGACTTGGCGCATGTTCATGCATGTATTTGAAAAAAATCAACATAGCCTCTATGATGTTCATGTTCATGGTGATTTATATCCTGTTCATGCTTGCATTTAATGTTAGTCAAACTCATTGCATCCTGATGACTGTTGTCGCTCTCTAGTTGGTCGCTTCCTAGTCTTTTGCTAGCCTTCACTTGTACTAAGCGGAATACTGCTTATGCATCCACTTCCATAAACCCAAAAGTTTTTCCATGAGAGTCCACCATACCTACCTATTTGCGGTATCTACCTGCCGTTCCAAGTAAATTTGCATGTGCCACTCTCTAAACCTTCAAGAAATAATCTGTTTTGCATGCCCGAACCGCTCATGTGGTGACAGGGGGCTATTGGTATCTTCCATGCTAGGAGTGTTATCCTCGACATGTGTTTATTCACTGTCATTCACGAGAAAGGGACTGGTAATTGGAATGCCCAGTTCCATGCTTAAATCGAAAACATAACTGTAAAACAAGACACCCCCTGGATTGATGTTAGTATGGACGGTACCCGAGGATTCGGCTAGCCGTGGAGTGTGATTGATTGGTGGTGGGGGAGTTAAAACTTTACTTTTCTGTTTGGGAACCGCCTATAGAATGAGTAGCATGGAAGATATTGAGAACTCTTGGTCATTGCATTGACAATGAAAGCATGCCACCCAAAATTATTATCTCTGTTTTCAAAGCTTGAGCTCTGGCAATCTGCAAATCAATGCTTCCCTGTGCGAAGGGCCTGTCTATTTATTTTCCTGTCGAGTCATCCTCCTCTTATATAAGCACCGCTTAGAGAGCACCTCAGTCATTTTTATGCTTTGCTTTTGATTGATATTGAGTATGACTATGACTGGATCTTCATTGCTATGAATTACAATGTTTAGTCAGCCCTTGATCTTTGAAAGTGCTCTGCATTTATGTTTTGCGGTCTCAGAAAGAGCTAGCGAGATACCACCTATTCATATTGCTTCATGCTTGTTTTGATTGAAGTGTTGGTATTTGAAACTCATTATTATTTGCTCGTTAGCTGATTATGCCATTGATATTAGTTTACCGTGAGACCTTTGTGTCACTTGCTTATGTGGTTAACTTGTGATCTTGCTGAAATTCTGGTTATGAGTTAGACATAGTTGCAACAACAAGATCAAACAAAGTTTGTCAAAGTTTTTCTTTCTCTCTCAGTTTGTCAACTGAGTTGCTTGAGGACAAGCAAGGTTTTAAGCTTGGGGGAGTTGATACGTCTCCATCGTATCTACTTTTCCAAACTCTTTTGCCCTTGTTTTGGACTCTAATTTGCATGATTTCAATGGAACTAACCAGGACTGATGCTGTTTTCAGCAGAATTGCCTTGGTGTTGTTTTTGTGCAGAAATGAAAGTTCTCCAAACGTCCTGAAAATTTACGAAGATTATTTTTGGAAAATATGAAAAATACCTGCGCAAAGATCCACCTGAGGGGGGGGGGGTCAGTGGGCCACTAGCCCTGTAGCCGCCACCCCCCTGGTGGCGGATGGCAAGTTTGTGGGGGCCCACGTGGCTCTGCCGCCCCCAATCTCAGCTCTATAAGTTCACTTTCGTCCCAGAAAAAATAAGGAGACAAGATTTCGTCGCGTTTGCGATACGGAGGCGCCACCACAACCTGTTCTTCATCTGGAGGGCAGATCTGGAGTCCGTTTTGGGCTCCGGAGAGGGGAAATCGTCGCCATCGTCATCATAAACATTCTTCCCTCTCCAGTTCCATGAAGCTCTTCATCGTTCGTGAGTAATCTATTCGTAGGCTCGCTGGGCGGTGATGAGTAGGATGAGATCTATCATGTAATCGAGTTAGTTTTGATGGGGATTGATCCCTAGTATCCACTATGTTCTGAGATTGATGTTGCTACTACTTTTCCATGCTTAATGCTTGTCACTAGGGCCCGAGTGCTATGATTTCAGATCTGAAATTATTATGTTGTCACCAATATATGTGTGTTTTAGATCCGATCTTGCAAGTTGTAGTTACCTACTATGTGTTATGATCCGGCAACCCCGGAGTGACAATAACCGGAACCACTCCCGGTGATGACCATAGTTTGAGGAGTTCAAGTGTTTACCAAGTGCTAATGCGTTGGTCTGGTTCTTTATTAAAAGGAGAACCTTAATATCCCGTAGTTTCCTTTCGGACCCCGCTGCCACGGGAGGGATGGACAATAGATGTCATGCAAGTTCTTTTCCCTAAGCATGTATGATGACACACGGAATGCATGCCTACATCACATTGAAGAATGGGAGCTAGCCACATATCTCTCCGTGTTATAACTGTTGCATGATGAATATCATCCAAACAAATCACCGACCCATTGCCTACGAGTTTGTCCTACTACTGCTGCTACTGTCTTGCTCTGTTGCTACTTGCTACTGCTGTCACTACTGCTGTTCCTTGCCACTGCTATTACTCGTTACACTGCTGCTACCTGCTACAATACTTTTTCTCGCGCCGTTGATGGGAAAGAATATTTTCCGTCCACGGGAAACTTCTGGCGCATTGATACGACAGTTAGGAATAGTCTGCCATCAACAGATCGTTTCTGACACAGTTGTTATCATACTACTTTGCTGCTGATACCTTGCTTGCAGATACTAATCTTTCAGGTGTGGTTGAATCTGACACATTCAACTGCTAATACTTGAGAGTATCCTCTCACCTCCTATAGGCTTATCAACAAATTTGGGTCGAATACTCTACCCCGAAAACTGCTGCGATCCCACGCGCTGGTGGGCCGTCAACAACATTCTTGTAGTTTGGATTGCCGGAGAGTGCTAGCAGTATTCTTCTGGTGCTGTTGCAGGGGATGGTCTACTGTCACGGAGTCACCAAGCCACGCGCTTCCATGCTCTAAAGGATATAAGTGAGTCATATAGAGCAAAATCAACTAGCTCAAAAGATATAAGTGAAGCACATGTGAGCTGAATTGTCTAACCAAAATATATAAGTGAAGCTCGAGAAAATCACGGTGAGTGCATGTATCTCTCTCTAGGTGTGCAGCAAGGAAGATTGTGACACAACAAAAATAAAATACTCCTATGATACAAGACGATCCAAGAAAAACACATAACATGTGGTGAATAAAAATATAGCCCCAAGTAACGTTACCGATGGATTGAAGACGAAAGAGGGGATGCCTTCCCGGGGCATCCCCAAGCTTAGGCTTTTACAGCATCCTTGAATAAACTTGGGGTGCCTTGGGCATCCCCAAGTTTGAGCTCTTGCCACTATTTATCTCTTTGTCCATAAGAACTTCACCCAAAACTTGAAAAACTTCACAACACGAAACTTAAACAGAAACTCGTGATAACATTAGTATAAGAAAGCAAACTACCACTTCCTTAGGTACTCTAGCAAACTTAAATTCTACTTATGCTGATGTTTGGTTACTGTATTTTCAATCTTCCATGGCTAATACCCCCCGATACTATCCATAGTTTCTTCAAAATAAGCAACCAACTCAACAAAAATAGAATCTGTTAACAGCAGACCAGTCTGTAGCAATCTGTATACTTCGTATACTTCTGGTACTTCCAAAATTCTGAAAAATTACGACAGCCTGAAGAATTTGCGTAGCAATCAGCAGCAAAAAGAATCAACTCAAAAGATCTTACAGAAAAAATGAAAATTCTTTTCGTGAGCAGAAAGTTTCTGTCTTTTCCAGCATGACCAAACGATCATCCCCAAGACTAATCATAACGGTTTTGCTTGGCACAAACGCAAAAGAAACACAAAAACACAATCATAACAGAATTATGAAAGTGTGAAAAACACAAAACAGAAATAAAAAGGATAGATTCGTTGGGTTGCCTCCCAACAAGCGCTATTGCTTAACGCCCTTAGCTAGGCAAAATGTGATGGAATCACGTATAGTCATCTTTGGTGCTCAAACCATAAGTAGCCCTCATTATAGATTCATAAGGCAATCTTATTTTCTTTCTAGGAAAATGATCCATGCCCTTCTTTAGGGGAAATTGAAATCTAATATTCCCTTCCTTCATATCGATGATAGCACCAATAGTCCTTAGGAAAGGTCTACCAAGAATAATGGGACATGAAGGATTGCAATCTATGTCAAGTACAATGAAATCCACGGGTACATAGTTCTTATTTGCAACAATAAGAACATCATCGATCCTTCCCATGGGTTTCTTGACAGTAGAATCTGCAAGATGCAAATTAAGAGAACACTCTTCAATCTCATGAAAACCAAGAATATCACATAAAGACTTTGGAATCGCGGAAACACTAGCACCCAAATCACACAAATCATTGCATTCATAATTTTTTATTTTGATTTTGATAGTAGGTTCCCACTCATCATGAAGTTTTCTAGGTATATAGACTTCTAATTCGAGTTTCTCTTCAAGAGATTTCATCATAGCATCTACGATATGTGCGGTAAAGGCTTTGTTTTGGCTATAAGCATGTGGAGAGTTTGCAATGGATTGCATCAAGGAAATGCATTCAAACAAGGAGGAACTATCAAAATTGAATTCCTTGAAATCCTAAGTGGGAGTTTCATTACTACCCAATATTTTGATTTCTTCTACTCCACTCTCCACACCTTTATCATCAAGATAGGTGGACTCCGAATCATTGGGGAGTTTTTCAACCAAAGTGGATTCATATCCAACCCCTTCATTAATAGGTTTGACACGAGAAAACAAAGATTCAAGAGGAGTCACACCAAGCACTTTAAGATCTTCGTGATTTGCATCACTAGAACGCACCCTTTTAAACCATTCATGCCTAGCGTGAATTTGGGAGGTTCTTTCTTTGCAAGTTGACCTTGGGAGGAGCACATCTAACTTTCAAAGCATCAATATCACAAGACATCCTATCAACGCTCTTAGCCAAATCGTTTATTTTGAGTAGTTTTTCCTCTATGGATGCATTGAAAATCATTTGAGAGTTTATGAACTCTTTGATATTACTCTCTAAATCAGAGGGTAATTTTTTGTGATTTCAATAAGTTTTGTTGTAGGAATTGCCATAATTGTTAGAGGAGTTACTAGGGAAAGGCCTAGGAACATAGTTTCCTCTAAAAGCATTGTTGTTGCCAAAATTGTTCCTACCAACAAAATTAACGTCCAAACTAGCGTTGCAACTCTCAATCAAAAAAGATAGTGGCATGTCATTAGGATCTAAAGGAGCATTTCTAATAGCAACCAAAATCATCAACTCGTCCATCTTAGCACTAAGCGAGTTAATTTCTTCTATAGCGTGTACCTTTTTGCTAGCAGGTGACCTTTCAGTGTGCCACTGAGAGTAGTTGGTGATGATATTGTCTAGGAGTTTTGTAGCGTCTCCTAACATGATTTCCATGAATGTTCCACCTGAGGCGGAGTCCAAGATATTGTGAGAAGCAAAATTCAAACCAGCGTAAAAGATTTGTATAATCATCCACAAACTCAAGCCATGAGCGGGACAATTTCTAATCATTAACTTCATCCTCTTCCAAGATTGTGCAACGTGTTCATGATCAAGTTGCTTGAAATTCATGATATCGTTACGTAGAGAGATAATCTTAGCCGGCGGAAAATACTTGGATATGTAAGCATCTTTGCACTTATCCCAAGAATCGATACTATTTTTAGGCAAAGAAGAAAACCAAGTTTTTACGCGATCTCGCAACGAGAAAGGAAAAAAGCTTCAACTTAATCACGTCATTATCCACATCTCTTTTCTTTTGCATATCGCAAAGCTCAATGAAGGTATTGAGATGGGATGCGGCATCTTCACTAGGAAGGCGAGAGAATTGCTCTTTCATAACAAGATTCAGCAAGGCTATGTTGATTTCATACGATTCCGCACTAGTGGCGGGAGCAATCAGAGTACTAATAAAATTGTTATTATTGGTACTCGAGAAGTCGCAAAGTTTGGTGTTTTCAGCCATGATGACTTCAACAAACAAACAAGCACCCAAGCAAGCAAGAAAACTGGCAAAGGAAAACGGCAAAAAGGCAAAAGAAAATGGCAAAGGAGAGAGGAAAAAAAGGCAAATGAAAACGGCAAATGTGAAGTGGGGGAGAGGAAAACGAGAGGCAACTGGCAAAAATGGTAAATGCAAGAGATGAGTTTGTGACACCTACTTGGATAGATCTTGACTGTTGGAAATATGCCCTAGAGGCAATAATAATTAGTTATTATTATATTTCTTTGTTCATGATAATCGTTTATTATCCATGCTACAATTGTATTGATTGGAAACACAATACTTGTGTGGATACATAGACAAAACACTGTCCCTAGTAAGCCTCTAGTTGACTAGCTCGTTGATCAAAGATGGTCAAGGTTTCCTGGACATAGGCAAGTGTTGTTACTTGATAACGGGATCACATCATTAGGAGAATCATGTGATGGACTAGACCCAAACTAATAGACGTAGCATGTTGATCGTGTCATTTTGTTGCTACTGTTTTCTGCGTGTCAAGTATTTGTTCCTATGACCAGGAGATCATATAACTCACTGACACCGGAGGAATTCTTTGTGTGTATCAAACGTCGCAACGTAACTGGGTGACTATAAAGATGCTCTACAGGTATCTCCGAAGGTGTTTGTTGAGTTAGTATGGATCAATACTGGGATTTGTCACTCCGTATGACGGAGAGGTATCTCAGGGCCCACTCGGTAATACAACATCACACACAAGCCTTGCAAGAAATGCGACTTAGTGTAAGTTGCGGGATCTTGTATTACGGAACGAGTAAAGAGACTTGCCAGTAAACGAGATTGAAATAGGTATGCGGATACTGACGATCGAATCTCGGGCAAGTAACATACCGAAGGACAAAGGGAATGACATACGGGATTATATGAATCCTTGGCACTGAGGTTCAAACGATAAGATCTTCGTAGAATATGTAGGATCCAATATGGTCATCCAGGTCCCGCTATTGGATATTGACCGAGGAGTCACTCAAGTCATGTCTACATAGTTCTCGAACACGCAGGGTCTGCACACTTAAGGTTCGACGTTGTTTTATGCGTATTTGAGTTATATGGTTGGTTACCGAATGTTGTTCGGAGTCCCAGATGAGATCACGGACGTCACGAGGGTTTCCAGAATGGTCCGGAAACGAAGATTGATATATAGGATGACCTCATTTGATTACCGGAAGGTTTTCGGAGTTACCGGGAATGACGAATGGGTTCCGGGTGTTCACCGGGGGGGGGGGGGCAACCCACCCCGGGGAAGCCCATAGGCCATGGGGGTGGCGCACCAGCCCTTAGTGGGCTGGTGGGACAGCCCAAGAAGGCCCTATGCGCCATAGGAAGAATATCAAAGAGAAAAAAAAGGAGGAGGTGGGAAAAAGGGGAAGGACTCCTCCTTCGAAACCTAGTTGGATTCGGTTTGGAAGGGGAGGATTCCCCCCCTTGGCTCGGCCAACCCCCTTGGGGGTCCTTGGACCCCAAGGCAAGGCTCCCCCTCTTCCCCCTATATGTACGGACGTTTTAGGGCTGATTTGAGAAAACTTTGCCACGGCAGCCCGACCACATATCTCCACGGTTTTACCTCTAGATCGCGTTTCTGCGGAGCTCGGGCGGAGCCCTGCTGAGATTAGATCACCACCAACCTCCGGAGCGCCGTCACGCTGTCGGAGAACTCATCTACCTCTCCGTCTCTCTTGCTGGATCAAGAAGGCCGAGATCATCGTCGAGCTGTACCTGTGCTGAACGCGGAGGTGCCGTCCGTTCAGCACTAGATCGTGGGACTGATTGCGGGACGGTTCGCGGGGCGGATCGAGGGACGTGAGGACGTTCCACTACATCAACCGCGTTCACTAACGCTTCTGCTGTGCGATCTACAAGGGTACGTAGATCGGAAATCCCCTCTCGTAGATGGACATCACCATGATACGTCTTCGTGCGCGTAGGAAATTTTTTGTTTCCCATGCGACGTTCCCCAACATTGACTTGATCTCTCCTTCCCCGGCAACGGTGCCAGAAATACTTCTGCTACTACAACAAAAGACCTCCCAACGGCGCCAGAAACTAGCGTGTTGACGGGAGACTATTCTTGTCTTGATACTCAGCAACGGCGCCATGAATCCTTCTGCTACGGCTACGCCTTTAGGGACTTCCTTGGCAAATATGTAAAGGATCCCCCCGTGGCCTTGGAGCCTTGCGTTGGTGTCCCTTGAAGCGGAAAGGGTGATGTAGCACATTGGCGGTAAGTATTTCCCTCAGTTTTGAGAACCAAGGTATCGATCCAGTGAAGGATTGCGTCAAGTCACAAGTACCTGCACAAACACAAAGAGCTTGCACCCAACACTATGAAGGGGTTGTCAATCCCTTATAGATGATTTGCAAAGTGAGAACTGAAAGCAAAAAGGAAACAAAGAAAAGTAAAAGTGAAAGTGGAAACTATAGTTGTGAATAGACCCGGGGGCCGTAGTGTTCAGTGGTGGCTTCTCTCTTGAAAGCAAGTAGACGGTGGGTGAACGAATTACTGTCGAGCAATTGATAGAACCGTGCAAAGTCGTGACGTTATCTATGGCAATGATTATATCTATAGGCATCACGTCCAAAACAAGTAGACCGATACTTTCTGCATCTACTAATATTACTCCACACGTCGACCGCTATCCAGCATGCATCTAGTGTATTAAGTCCAAAAGAACATAGTAACGACTTAAGCAAGATGACATGATGTAGATGGACAATCTCATATCTACGATAAAAGCCCATATAGTTACCCTTGATGGCAACAACACGATGCATGCCTTGCTGCCCCTTCTGTCACTGGGAAAGGTCACCACACAGTATGAACCCAAAACCAAGCACTTCTCCCATTGCAAGAATCATAGATCTAGTTGGCCAAACAAAACCCAAGACTCGGAGAGACTTACAAGGATATCAAATCATGCATATAAGAAATCAGCAAAGACTCAAATATAATTCATAGATAATCTGATCACAAATCCACAATTCATCAGATCTCAACAAACAAACCACCAAAGAGGATTACATCAGATAGATCTCCATGAAGATCATGGAGAACTTTGTATTGAAGATCCAAGAGAGAGAAGAAGCCATCTAGCTACTAACTACTCACGAGTCATTGGAGAGGCGATGATGTTGATGTAGAAGCCCTCCAACTCCAAAGTCCCCTCCGACAGGGCACCGGGAAGGGTATCCAGATGAGATCTCGCGGAAACGGAAGCTTGCGGCGGCGGAAAAGTGTTTTCGTGGATGCCCTGATTTTTTCTGGGATTTTACGGAATTTATAGGCCAAAGAGCTAGGGCAGGGGAGCGCCAGGGAGGCCGCAAGCCTGGTAGCCGCCGCCCCTGGTGGCGGCTACAGGGCTTGTGGGCCCCCTGTGGCTCTCCTGCCTTGGCCCTCAAGTCCCTCGATCTTCTTCTGTTCTGGAAAAATTTATTTCGGGGAGTTTATTCCGTTTGGACTCCGTTCCAAAATCAGATCTAAAAAGAGTCAAAAACACAGAAAAAACAGGAACTGTCACTTGGCACTGAATTAATAAGTTAGTCCCAAAAAAGATATAAAAGGTATATAAAACATCCAAAGTTGACAAGATAACACCATGAAGCCATAAAAAATTATAGATACGTTTGAGACGTATCAATTATGTTTCGTTCGTGGAAGAGGTTTAGTCAATGGATCTGCGACACTCAAATCCGTATGTACTTTACAAATATCTATATCTCCATCCTGAATGTAACTACAAATGGAGTTGAAGCGGCGCTTGATGTGCTTGGTCCTCTTATGAAACCTGGGCTCCTTGGCAATGGCAATAGCTCCAGTGTTATAATAGAAGAGAGTCATCAGGCCCGACACATTGGGAATCACTCCCAGGTCGGTGATGAACTCCTTCATCCAGAGTCCTACCCGCACTGCTTCCAAAGCTTCACATGTAGATGCCGCCACGACGCTTTGCTTGCAACTGCACCAGCTGATTGCCCCACCATTCAAAATATACACATATCCGTTTTGTGACCTGCAGTCACCCGGATCCGTGTCAAAGCTAGCATAGATGTAACCCTTTACGACGAGCTCTTCCGCACCTCCATAAACGAGAAACATATCTTAAGTCCTTTTTAGGTACTCAAGGATATTCTTGACCCCTGTCGAGTGTTCCACTACGGGATCACTTTGGTACCTCCCTACCAAACTTATGGCAAGGTTCACATCAGGTCCGGTACACAGCATGGAAGACATAATAGACCCTATGGCTGAGGCATAGGGGACTACACTCATCTTTTCTCTATCTTCTGCCGAGGTCGGGCATTGAGCTCTGCTAAATCTCACACCTTGCAATACATGCAAGAACCCCTTCTTCGACTGATCCATATTGAACTTCTTCAATATCTTGTCAAGGTATGTGCTTTGTGAAAGACCAATGAGGCGTCTTGATCCATCTCTATAGATCTTGATGCCTAATATGTAAGCAGCTTCTCCAAGGTCCTTCATTGAAATACACTTATTCAAGTATGCCTTTATGCTTTCCAAAGGTTGTATATCATTTCCCATGAACAATATGTCGTCCACATATAAAATGAGAAATGCTACAGAGCTCCCACTCACTTTGTTGTAAATACAAGCTTCTCCTTAAGTCTGTATAAACCCAAACGCTTTGATCACCTCATTAAAGCGAATGTTCCAACTCCGAGATGGTTGCACCAGCCCATAGATGGAGCGCTCGAGCTTGCATACCTTGTCATCATTCTTAGGATCGACAAAACCTTCCGGCTGCATCATATACAATTCTTCCTTAAGGAAACCGTTAAGGAATGCCATTTTGACGTCCAATTGCCAGATACCATAATCATAAAATGCGGCAATTGCTAACATGATTCGGACGAACTTTAGCATCACTACGGGTGAGAAAGTCTCATCGTAGTCAAGTCCTTGAACTTGTCGATAACCCTTAACAACAAGTCGAGCCTTATAGACGATCACATTACCATCTGCTTCAGTATTCGTCTTAAAGATCCAGTTATTTTCTATGGCTTGCCGATCATCGGGCAAGTCCATCAAAGTCCATACTTTGTTCTTATACATGGATCCTATCTCAGATTTCATGGCTTCAAGACATTTGTTGGAATCCGGGCCCGTCATGGCTTCTTCATAGTTCGAAGGTTCACCATTGTCTAACAACATGATTTCCAGGACAGGTTTGACGTACCACTCTGGTGCGAAACGTGTCCTCATGGACCTACAAAGTTAAGTGGTAACTTGATCTAAAGTTTCATGATCATCATCATTAACTTCCTCTCTTGTCGGTGCACGCACCACAGAAACATTTTCCCGTGTTGTGCTACTCTCTGGTTCGAAAGGGGGTACAATTACCTCATCAAGTTCTACTTTCCTCCCACTTACTTCTTTCGAGAGAAACTCTTTCTATAGAAAGGATCCATTCTTGGCAACAAAGATCTTGCCTTCGGATCTGAGATAGAAGGTATACCCAATAGTTTCCTTAGGGTATCCTATGAAGACGCACTTTTCCGATTTGGGTTCGAGCTTTTGAGGTTGAAGTTTCTTGACATAAGCATCGCATCCCCAAACTTTCATAACCGACCGCTTAGGTTTCTTCCCAAACCATAATTCATACGATGTCGTCTCAACGGATTTAGACGGTGCCCTATTTAACGTGAATGCGGCAGTCTTCAATGCATATCCCCACAATGATAGCGGTAAATCTGTAAGAGACATCATAGATCGCACCCTATCCAATAGAGTGCGATTATGACGTTCAGACACACCATTATGATTAGGTGTGCCACGCGGCATGAGTTGTGAAACAATTCCACATTTACTTAAGTGCATGCCGAACTCCTGACTCAAATATTCTCCTCCACAATCAGATCGTAAGAACTTTATTTTCTTGTCACGTTGATTCTCTACCTCACTCTGAAATTATTTGAACCGTTCAAAGGTCTCAGACTTGTGTTTCATTAAGTAGACATACCCATATCTGCTTAAGTCATCGATCAGCGTGAGAACATAATGATAGCCACCGCAAGCATCAACACTCATTGGACCGCATACATCGGTATGTATTATTTCCAACAAGTTGGTTGCTCGATCCATTGTTCCGGAGAACAGAGTCTTAGTCATCTTGCCCATGAGGCATGGTTCGCACATTTCAAATGATTCATAATCAAGAGACTCCAAAAGTCCATCTGCATGGAGTTTCTTCATGCGTTTGGCACCAATATGACCAAGGCAGCAGTGCCAGAAGTATGTGGGACTATCATTATTAACCTTACATTGTTTGGTATTCACACTATGAATATGTGTAACATCATGTTCGAGATTCAATAAGAATAAACCATTGACCAGCGAAGCATGACCAAAAAACTTATCTCTCATATAAATAGAACAACCATTATTCTCAGATCTAAATGAGTAGCCATCTCGCATCAAACGAGATCCAGATACAATGTTCATGCTCAAAGTTGGTACTAAATAACAATTACTTAGGTTTAAAACTAATCCCGAAGGTAGATGTAGAGGCAGCGTGCCGACGGCGATCACATGACCTTGGAACCATTCCCGACGTGCATCGTCACCTCGTCCTTCGCCAGTCTCCTCTTATTCCGCGGTTCCTATTTTGAGTTGTAAATGTGAGCAACCGCACCGGTATCAAATACCCAGGAGCTACTACGAGCGCTGGTAAGGTAGACATCAGTAACATGTATATCCTATATACCTTTGATGTTGCCGGCCTTCTTATCTGCTAAGTACTTGGGGCAGTTCCGCTTCCAGACCGGCTCCCTTGCAATAATAGCACTCAGTCTCAAGCTTGGGTCCATTCTTAGGCTTCTTCCCGGCAACTGATTTACCGGGCACGACAACTACTTTGCCGTCCTTCTTGAAGTTCCTCTTACCCTTTCCTTTTTTGGAACTAGTGGTCTTATTCACCATCAACACTTGATGTTCCTTTTTGATCTCCACCTACGTTGATTTCAACATTGAATATAACTCAGGAATGGACTTCTCCATCCCTTGCATATTGTAGTTCATCACAAAGTTCTTGTAGCTAGGTTATCGACTAGAGGATTCTATCAATAACCGAGTCATCCGGAAGATTAACTCACAACTGAGACAAGAGGTTGTGCAACAAGACATTTTGAGTATGTGCTCGCTGACAGAACTATTCTCCTCCATCTTACAACTGAAGAACTTGTCAGAGACTTCATATCTCTCGACCCAGGCATGAGCTTGGAAAACCATTCTCAACTCTTGGAACATCTCATATGCTCTGTGTTGCCCATAGCGCTTTTGGAGCCCTGGTTATAAGTTGTAAAGCATGCCACACTGAACCAGGGAGTAATCATCACTATGCCAGTGCCATGCGTTCATAACGTCTCGAGTTGTTGGGAAAATTGGTGCGTCACCTAGTGGTGCATCAAGGACATATGTTTTCTTGGAAGCTATGAGGATGAGCCTCAAGTTACGGACCCAGACCATATAGTTGCTTCCATCATCTTTCAGCTTGGTTTTCTCTAGGAACGCGTTGAAGTTGAGGGCAATATTAGCGTGGACCATTGGATCTACAAGATAGATTGTAAAGACAATCTTCAGACTAAGTTCATGATAATTAAGTTCATCTAATCAAATTATTTAATGAACTCCCACTCAGATAGACATCCCTCTAGTCATCTAAGTGATACATGATCGATATTGACTAGGCCTTGTCCGATCATCACGTGAGACGGACTAGTCATCAATGGTGAACATCTCCATGTTGATCACATCTACTATACGAATCATGTTCGACCTTTCGGTCTCTCGTGTTCCGATGCCATGTCTGTACATGCTAGGCTCGTGAAGTCAACCTAAGTGTTTCACATGTGTAAATCTGGCTTACACCCGTTGTATGCAAATGTTAGAATCTATCACAACCGATCATCACGTGGTGCTTTGAAACAACGATCCTTCGCAACGATGCACAATTAGGGCGAACGCATTTCTTGAAATTTTAGCGATGGATCATCTTACTTATGCTACCGTCATTCGAAGTAAATAAGATGTAGAAATATGATAAACATCACATGCAAATCATAAAATGACATGATATGGCCAATATCATCTTGCGCCTGAGATCTCCATCTTCACGGCGCCGCATGATCACCATCGTCATCGACACGACACCATGATCTCCATCATCGTGTCTTCATGAAGTTGTCTTGCCAACTATTACTTCTACTACTATGGCTAACAGTTAGCAATAAAGTAAAGTAATTACATGGTGTTTTTGATTCACACGTAGGTCATGCAATAAATTAAGACAACTCCTATGGCTCCTGCCGGTTGTCATACTCATTGACATGCAAGTCGTGATTCCTATTACAAGAACATGATCAATCTCATACATCACATATATTTCATCACATCCTTTTGGCCATATCACATCACATAGCATACCCTGCAAAAACAAGTTAGACATCCTCCAATTGTTGTTGCAAGTTTTACATGGCTGCTATGGGTTTCTAGCAAGAATGTTTCTTACCTACGTAATAACCACCACAGTGATATGCCAATTGCTATTTACCCTTCATAGGGACCCTCTTCATCGAATCAGATCCGACTAAAGTGGGAGAGACAGACACCCGCTAGCCACCTTATGCAACAAGTGCATGTGAGGCGGTGGAACCTGTCTCACCTAAGTGTACGTGTAAAGTCGGTCTGGGCCGCTTCATCCCACAATGCCGCCGAATCAAGATAGGTCTAGTAACGATAACCAAACTGACCAAATCATTGCCCACAACTACATGTGTTCTACTCGTGCATAGAATCTACGCATAGACCTAGCTCATGATACCACTGTTGGGGAACATAGTAATAATTCAAAGTTTTCCTAAGTGTCACCTAGATCAATCTAGGAGATGCTAGCAACGAGAGAGAGGGAGTGCATCTTCATACCACTTGCAGACCGCTAAGCGGAAGCGTTGCAAGAACACGGTTGATGGAGTCATACTCGCCGCGATTCAAATCACGGAAGATCCAATCCAAACGCCGAATGGATGGTGTCTCCGCGTTCAACACACCTACAGCCGGGGACGTCTCCTACTTCTTGATCTAGCAAGGAGGGAGGAGAAGTTGACGGAGAGCTCCGGCAGCACGATGGTGTGGTGGCGGTGGAGCTCGTGGTTCTCCGGCAGGGCTTCGCTAAGTACCGCGGAGGAGGAGGAGGTGGAGGAGAGGGGGAGGGCCGCGTCAGGTGCAAGGGTGCAGCTCCCATGCACATCCCCACTATATATAGGGGGTGGAGGGGCTGGTTTCTTGCCCTCCAAGTCCATTGGGGCATTGGAAAAGGTGGGAGGAAAGAAATCCCATCCTTTCCCTTCCCACCGATTGTTATCCCCCTTTTTAGGGATCTTGATCGTATCCCTTCGGGATATGATCTTATTTCTTCTAAGGGGGGATCTTGGTGTGCCTTGACCAGAGGTGTGGGGCCTTACCCCCACTACCCACGTTCAAGTGGTTCCTGATGACGAGATGATGTATATACTTCTTGCTCCTCGTTGGTTACCCCAAGTGGAAGGTTGAGATGTAGTCAGCAACAAGTTTTCCCTTACACGGAGACTGTAAGGTTTATCGAACCAGGAGGACTATGAGGATAACAAGTAGGTGTCTCTTAACCTGGTGCGAGCAGAAGACGTTCACGTGCACACACACAAATAACTTTGCTCCCAACGAGTACATAGAGGTTGTCAATCTCTCCGGCCTTGTAGTTTGCAAAGGAAACACAAGCGGGAAAGTGATAGTGATTGCAACAGAAAAGTAAATGAAAGCAGTAAATGATGGAGGTGTGAGAAATGGTGGTGATATGGACCGGAGTCACATGATGTTCACTAGTGATGTCTCTCTCCCAAAAGATGATAAACAACTATGCTTAGGTAAAGAAATTACAGCTGGGCAATTGACAGAATTAAAAACGCACAGCAATGCTAATTATGCTACTTGAAAGTTAGAGGCTCAATATTAATGGGCACTACACCAATACAAGTAGACCGTTTATTCATCAGCATCTACTTACTAATCATCCACCTTGAGATATCTATCCTGAACATCTCGCTGGTATTAAGTTGCGAGCCCCACCCAAAGTGTAAACTCAAAGCAACAGACAACTGCATTAACAAACTATGCGTAAGGTAAACAATCCTTGCAACCGTGGTCACAAGCACCGTTGTTTTCTCCCTTGTGGCAACAACACATCCCCTAGTCTCATGTTTCTGTCACTCAAGCTAGACATCAGGGGGCATGAACCCACAATCATGCATAATGCTCCCTCTTGGTGTTACAATCTACTACTCGGCCAAAGCAATACAAAGCAATGGAGAACATGCATGAATCACTAAAGAACATAATATAAAAGGATAATCAAATATATAACTCATAACAATCTGAACATAATCTCATAATCCATCGGATGCCAACAAACCGAGCATAGCAATAGCATGAAAATTACATAGATGCCTTGATCATGTAGGGCAGATCACAAGGTCTAATCATTGAAGCACAAGATTGGAGAGAAGACATCACATAGCTACTGGTCATGGTCTCATGGTCCAAGGAAGACTACTCACGACACGTCCAGGAAGCGTCCATGGAGGTGGAGAAGCTCCAGGAGATCAATCCTCCCTCCGACAGGGTGCCGGGAAGAGGTCTCCTAACGTTCCCGATCTCGGAAGCGCTGCAGCGGCGGAACGATGGAGAAATTCGTGATTCTGGATCCCGTATAGGGTTTTCCTCGCCGAGGGGTAAATATAGGCGAAAGGAGGGCACCAGAGGGTGTGGGACCCACCCAGGCAGCCTCCCGGCATGGCCTGGGGGTGGGCCGCGCCCACATGTCGCTTGGGCGGCCCCTGGCCCCCCTGTGGCCCCCTTTCATGCTTCGTGAAGCTTCTGGTGCGTTGATTTTTATATTTTTTTCTCGGGATTTTTGGGGCTCCGGAAAATTGGGTAAAAGCCAGTGGAAAAAAGACATTAGCAGACAAAAACTGGCACTGGGTGCACTGAGTTAGTAGGTTAGTCCAAATATGTGTAAAAAGATATAAAAGTGTAGCAAAACATATAACAATGTCACCCAAAAGATCATGGAACAAGCAGAAATTATAGATACGTTTGGGACGTATCAACCTCCCCAAGCTTAATTCGCGCTCGTCTCCGAGTAGGTAAATGATAACACAAATAATTTCTATGGTGACATGCTAACACACATATAAGAACTTCAAAGTAAAGCAAGTGAGATATGCAATTCAAGTCAAGACAATAACAAGGAAGAGTCTATATCTAGTATTGGAATTAGCAAAGTAAGAACATAAAGGTGCAAGAGCTCTCACTGTTCGTGACCCGAATGTCTCCAAATGGTGTTTGCGTGCAATAAGTGGGATATGGGTTTAGAGCATAAAATATGTTTTTTAATTGAGAACTCAATCTACTAAACCTCACACTTGGTCTCCTTCGGAATCTTATTTTGACTCATCCCCAGACCACTAGTCAGGCACAAGTCAAAATGATCCCCTCCCTTTCGACTTTGAGCACTCATGCAATGGATAAGCATAAGCAAGATAGTTTGGCACTTAGGATCGCAAATAGAATGATGATGGGGAAGGAAGACAAAAAGGGTGTGAAAGGCTCACATCAATGAGGACAACCATTGGCGAGAGAAAGCCAAATGATAGATATGATGTGAGGAGTAGGGATTGCCGTGCAACGGATGCACATATGAGCTAAGGTAAGCTCTCCAATGGAACTAGGGGGGTGCATCCAACTTGCTTGCTCATGAAGACCTAGAGCTCATTTGAGGAGGATCCTCATTGGAATATGCAAGCCAAGTTCTATAGTGTAAGGGTACCCACATAGTTATGCATGAATGATAATCTCTATGTAGTACAATATAGCAATGGAGTACGAGTGTGGATCTTTCAAAAGGAATAGTAGTGTTGCCCCTTCTCTCTTTTTTTTCTTTTTTTTGTGGCCTCTTTGGCTCTTTCTTCTTATCTCTCATTTGTCCTCTTTGGGATCTTTTAATTTGTCCTCTTTGGCATCTTTTCCTCACTTAAGGGAAACACTCTATGTTTTACAAGAATAAAAAGAAGATCATCACACTTTATAAGAAGTACTCAACATAAAGACAAGTGAAAGTATCATGATGTATGCAAATGTATGCCTTTGCCAGTGTAGCAGGATATGCAATGAAACTAGCGTGTCATGTAGCAGTAATAAGGGCAATGCCCAACTATCGTGCGGCTCCTCGATCAAGCAAAAGCATGTATGGCATGAAGATCAAGTCATGAGATGGTGGATGTTTCATGGCAATGTATATCGGAAAGGCTATGGAAATGCCTTAATAGGTAGGTATGGTGGCTGTTTTGAGGAAAGATATAATAAGGCTTATGATGACAGAGCGTATCATGCCAAAGGTTTGGATGCACCAGCGTAGTTTGCACCAACTTTCAAGATAAGAAAGGGCAATGCACGGTATCGAAGAGGCTAGCAAAATATCGATGGTGGAAGTGCCAATAATCAAATACTCACATTAGTCCAAAGAACTCATACACTTATTATCGGTAACTCTCTATCTAGTTAGGAAATTCACAAGAGACAAGTACCCCGAGGAGAATGTTTGGGGGGTTTGGTTATCCTTGCGCATCCTCGACCCATGGTAACGTGAGGGTACTATATATATTCCAACCCCTCCAGAGGTTAGCGATCAATCTAGTAGCTAGAGTTCTCAACTAATTTTTAGTTTTTGAAAAACACATGGATTTCCCAAAATACGACACCTATCACTAATAGGCTCAAGCTCTTGGCACCAATAGTACAAACATTACTCAAATCAATACCTCAAAACTATTGCAAGTTACTACTATACTTAAATAGCAACCTCAATTACCTACTCATGCAAGACACACAACTCAGTGCAACAAGCCAACTCTCTAAACAAGATAAGCATGATAACTCAAGAGAGTTCCAAAAGCAACCTAAATAATAGCTCTTAAAAAGATATAGCATGAAAACTAAGAGCTAGGCATGACAGTAGCTATGTAAAGATAAAGAACACACAAAAAAGATAAGCATGAAAACCTATGTTGTGTTCTAGAGTGGAATGGAGCGTGTTTCACTCCCAAACAAGGTAGGATAGGCTCCGACTTGTTATGAACAGCAAGCAAAACTAAAAAAACTGAAAATTAAAGAGCGGGACGCTCCAAGTATAGCACATAACATATGAAGTGATAAAAATATAGCATGGAGATGGACGAACTGATGATTGTTGATAGAGAAGGGGATGCACGGGGGCATCCCCAAGCTTAGACGCTTGAGCCTCATTGAATATTTCTTGGGGGTACATGGGGGCATCCCCAAGCTGTAGTGCTTGACACTCCTGGATCTTCTTTCATCATCTTCCATCGCATACTTGAAAACTCCCTTCATACGAAACTCATCATAAGCTGATTAGAGTGGTTAGTACCCATGATAAAATAATTCATTACCTACTGGAAATAATGGTTTTCATGAAAAGCTACTGTTTCTCATGATTGCCAAAAGGTTTTTGCAAAGGAAAATCAAGCTTAAGATTTGCAAAACAATGAAAACGCAAAACATGGGAGAATCTGTGAAAAACAGAACAACAGATAGTAAATAATTTTTTTGGGGTGCTTTTGCAACTCCAATCAAAACACTCAGAACAGATGCCAGAAATACAATCATATAGAGCATTCTGTCAAAACAATTCAGATCAAAAAGATGATTTGGTGATTTTTGGCGAATTTTTCCGTCAAGCAGACATAATCTGTTTCGAGACAGCATGTCACAACTTTTGAACTTCCTTGCAATCGGAGGCTAAAAGTTGGCACAAAGCTTGAAAATAAAGATACAATGATGTTGCTACAGTAGTAACAAGCATGAAGACCACTAAAACGGAAAGTAAAAACAAATTTGGTTGCCTCCCAACAAGCGTTTTCTTATATGCCTTTGAGCTAGGCATGATGCAAAAATGATCAAGTGTTATGAACTCCATAAGAATAGCTTGCCCGAATAAAGGACTCATAAGGTAGCTTAATCTTCTTTCAAGAGAAGTGTTCCATTCCCTTTTTAAGGGGAAATTGGAATCTAATGTTCCCTTCTTTCATGTCAATGATAGCACCAACAGTGCAGAGAAAAGGACGTCCCAAAAATAATTGGACATGAAGGATCACACTCTATGTCCATAATAAGAAAATCATCAACTCTCCCCAAAGGTTTATTTATGGAAAATAAGCACATCATCAATTCTCCCTAAAGGTTTATTTATGGAAAATCAACAATATGAACACCAAAAGAACATGGATCAAAAGGTTTCAAATCAAGCATATCATACATTCTTTTGGGCATAACGGAGGCACTAGCTCCAGCATCACATAAAGCAAAACAAGAGATATTATTCAATTTAATCTTGACCATAGGATCCCAACCATATTCTAGTTTTCTAGGAACAGAAGTCTCTAGCTTGAGCTTCTCCTCCCTAGCTTTGATAAGAGCATTGGTAATATGCTCGGTGAAGGCAATATTGAGTGTACTAGTGTGGGGGGCTTTAGCCATTCTTTGCAAAAAGGTGATAACTTCAGAAAGACTACAATTATCAAAATCAAGATTACTACCATTAATTAAAGTGGTAGTGATGTCATCTAAGCTCATTCTTTTGGTAGTCTCTAAATTCAAAGTACCTTCTTGTCCTATAGTTGAGGTATTAGCATCACCATTAATAGGTCCATTGGGACTAGGGGTGTGATGGGTGCTAAAAGTTTTAAGATCCTTAACAACTTGTATAGTAGCAATGGTAGTGTGTGTAGGAAGGCTCTTAATCCTATCTTCCTCTTCTTTTTCTCTAGCCTATCTATCCTTAAGTTTGGCTAGCATTCTTATGTTCTCATTAATTTGGACTTGGATAGCATTCATGGGTGTGGTGTTCCTTTCCTCAAGGGGGGAAGTTCTAATTTTAAGCATCTCTAAATCATCAGCTATGTTGTCCACCTTCAAAGAGAGACTATCTAATTTCTCTTCTACACTCTTGTTGAAGGCTTTTTGGGAAGTGATAAAGTCTTTAAGCATGCTCTCTAATTCAGAAGTGGAGTTTTTGGTGCTAGGATAAGTGTTGTTGTTCCCATAGTTGTTGCATGGGAATGGTCTAGGATTGCTACCAAAATTACTCCTATAAGCATTATCGTTAAAGTTGTTCCTAGAGATAAAATTAACATCAACTTGCTCTCTTTCTTGAGAAACCAAAGAATTTAAAGGAACATCATGAGGATCAATAGGAGCTTGCTTAGTGAGTAAATTCATGATCATGTCAACTTTATCATTAAGGGAGGAGATCTCCTCAACAGAGTTTACCTTCCAACCTATTGGAGCTCTCTCGGTGTGCCATTGAGAATAATTTGTCATCATCTCATCCAATAGCTTTGTGGCAGCACCAAGTGTAGTTTACATAAAGGTTCCTCCCGCGGCCGAGTCTAACAGATTCTGCGAGGTAAAGTTCAATCCTGCATAGAAAGTTTGGATAACCATCCAAGTAGTCAAACCATGTAAATGGCAATTCTTAACAAGAGATTTCATACGTTCCCAAGCTTGAGAAACATGTTCATTATCCAGTTGCCTAAAAATCATAATATTACTTCTTAACTGGAGAATTTTAGCAGGAGGGTAATACTTCCGAATAAAAGCATCTTTGCACTTATCCCAAGAATCTATGCTATTCCTAGGCAAAGATTGAAGCCACACTTTAGCTCCTTCTCTCAAGGAGAAAGTAAAAAGCTTAATTTTAACAATATCACCATCTTATTCTTTATATTTTTGCATATCACAAAGCTCAACAAAATTGTTCAAGTGCAAAGCAGCATCATCTCCAGCAGCGGAGAATTGATCTTTCATAACAAGGTTCAGTAAAGCAGGTTTAATCTCATAGGAGGTAGCCCCAGTGGCGGGAGCAACAATAGGAGTGCAGATAAAGTCATTGTTGTTGTGACTAGTGAAGTCACACAACTTGGTGTTTTCAGTGGAACCCATAGCAGCAGCAACAAGCAAGAACAAGTTAACTATTTTTTTGTGGTTTTTTGGTATAAGACTCTAAAGCAAAAACTAGAAAGCAAACTAGAAAGCAAAAGGTGGGAGAATCTGTGAAAAACAGAACAACATGTAGTAAATAATTTTTTCGGGGTTCTTCTGCAACTCCAATCAAAACACTCAGAACAGATGCCAGAAATACAATCATATAGAGCATTCTATAAAAACAATTCAGATCAAAAAGAAGATCTGGTGATTTTTGGCGAATTTTTTCGTCAAGCAGACATAATCTGTTTCTAGACAACATGTCATAATTTTTTAACTTTCTTGCAATCGGAGGCTATAACTTGGCACAAATCTTAAAAATAAAGATACAATGATGTTTCTATAGTAGTAACACGTATAAAGACCACTAAAACTAAAAGTAAAAACTCAAGTAAAGATAACAAGGATTGTCTCCCTAGAGCTCTTTCTTTATAGCCATAAAGATAGGCTTAAGATTAATGATGCTCTTGTACGAATAAGAGTTGTAGAACAAAAGAGAGCATTAAGTAGCAAATACCAAACACATTTAAGTCTAACATGCTTCCTATGCATAGGAATATTGCAATAGAATATTTCATTGAAGCACAAAGCAATAAGCGTAGGAAGGCAAAACAAGTGGAGCTTCAAAACCTTCAACATAAAGAGGGGGAACTTGATATTATTGAAATATCTAAAAGCATATGTTACCTTCTCATAATAGTTTTCAGTGGGATCATGAATAAACTCAGCAATATAAGTATCACATAAAGCATTGTTACCATGATCCACATGGACTTCGTGAAGAGGATAAAACTTGGAGTAAAAGAGAGACTGAATCTCTTCCCAATCCCGTAGGTGAGAATCATCCAGTACCCTATTGTAACATCCCAAAATTATAAATTTTGGAATGTTAATATAATTATTAGATTGATTGTTTGTTTGTTTGCTGAGTGACTAAAACTTGTGTGAAATTTGAAACTTTTCGAAACTTTTGAATGAGAGGGAATAAAATAACTTTCCCCTTCTCCGGTGAATAAAAATTCAAGCTTTTAAAAGCAAAGAGAGAAGATGACATGACTTCTTCAACTATAAATATTTGAACGGAGATATTTGCATTGAATTCTTTTGCATTTCCATTCGTTTTCTTCGTGCAAGAAATGCCGGGAAATACATTCTAGAGCGGAGGAACATGACCCTCAAATACCCGGGCATTTTGAATGTTATTTGCACCCTAAAACTTAGAGGGTCATTTGAAAATTATTTGCAAAAGAAAATAAACCTTTTAGGCAATATTGTGAAAATAATTTTTCTGAAGTTTTTATTTTTGCTATGGAAAAATGCCCATCATCTATATTTTATTTTTCTGATAATTTTAGTATATAGAAACTCCTTATTTCAAATTGATTTGATTTCCTTTTTAATGTTTTAGTTTCCTAGTTTTGAAAATAGGAAGGAGATCACTTTTATTAGGAAATACCTCCTGGCCCACTAAAACCTTTCTCTATTTGGTCCCAACAGAGGATCATCTCCTACCCCCCTCTCCCTCACGTGACAGAAACCTTCCATCCATGGAGGAAGGAATCCCCTCCTTCCCGATCTCCCTCCTCCTTTCTTCCGGACGCCATCCGAGACCGCCTATAAATTCCCACCGTCCTCCTCTCTCCATTTTTCCCGAAAGAACTCCCTCTCCTCGCCTCTAACTTGTGCCCCACCTCGCCAGAGTCGTCACCGGAAACTCACCGGAGAACATCACAGGAGCACCCCACCTTCGGCCCCCCTGCACCCTCTCCTCCCTGCCGCACCACCCCTCCCTTCGGCCCCTCCTCCACCGCCGCCACCCCTCCACCTCGCCCCCCTGCTGCTCCCTCCCCTCCCTGGAAACCAGCAGCAGCTCACCAGCACCATCTCCACCTCGCCCCCTACAGCCCCCCCTCCACCTCGCCACCACCCCCTCCCTGGAGCCCCCACCTTCGCCCCCCCTCCACCACTCCCCTCGCCGGCCCCTCCCCCTTCCCCACCGGCGACCCAGCCCCCTCGGCCACCATTGGCAGCCACGGGAGCACCTCCAGCCATGGTAAGTCTCCACCCCCCCTCCTGTTTCTTTTTGTTTTAGGTAGTAGCCCTTAGATCTTTATTCAAGGGTGTAGATTAGATCCTAGAAGTACCTCTTCGGTTTATATTAGTAAACCAACGATTTTATTCCACTTACTCAAGTAACCAGCAAGTTTTGTTAGCCTCGGCCGTTTGCTCCTAAGTTTGCAGCAAACATCTCCCTCGGCCTATAGTAGCATGCCACGTGTACCCCTATTTGTAGATAGTTAGCTTCAGTTTTTTCTGTCTAAATTGCAAAAACAGAAAGTTTCAATTTTGTTTTGGCCACAAATTTTGATCCCGAAGTCCAATGATAGTGATTCGTTTTCCAGTAGCTCACAAATTTCCTGTAGTTTTTAAAAACATATAATTTGCCTATGTTTGAAATTTTCAAATATAAGTTAGATCAGATTTATTTTAAACCTTGTTCTGCCTATTCCAGGAGTTTAGAAATAGATTTTAATTTGATTCCTTTTGGTACTGATCACTAGTGATCTTATTTATCAGTGGTAAAAAGTTCAGATTTGTTTGAGTATTTTAGCTCACTGTTTCATGTGAAACCATTTCTGTTTCACCTCTTTTAGGATTTCGGCTAATTCCTTTTCTATTTTTGTTTTAAAATATTTTATTTATTATTTCAGAAAGATTATTATGTTTTGTTTCTGTTAGATAAACAGTAGTTTTGCAACGAGTTTTTACTTTAGTTTTATTTGTTTTCACGAAATCAATTCTAGTTCCTTAGTAACTTGCAATTGGCTTCCGCATTGTTTCAAATCCCGTTTGGGAATAGTTTCAAAAAGTTTTGTGAAAAATACTTTATTTTATCTTAGCTAAACTTATATCTTAGTTCCTTGTTATTATTTTCTGTTAGACAAAAACTATTTAGTGTTTGACGTAGTAGAAGACTCCCTAGTCTTATTTGAAGTTTGTTTCGGATTCCTATTCGCTCTCTCTTTTGTTTTGATTGTTAGAATGCTTGCTAGTATGAGTGCTTATGTGAATGATATGTTTGTTATATACATTTCATCGGAGAGTGATGAGTAGTCTATCAAGTTATTTCTCGAGAAATTCTTCTTCGTCAACATCACCAGGCAAGTCACTTTGATCATACTATCACCTATGTTTTATGCATCGTAGTTCTACCATCCTATGCCCAATTGCATGCTGAGTAGGTACTTGGAAATTTTAGTATAGATTGTAGTATCATGTGGTAGGCACACAACAACCCCGATACTTGGCCCCGGGACGACAAATTTCATATTGCTATGCTTGAGTAGACGGGATTTCGGTTGAGTGCATAACACGAGTGATGCGAGGTTGATTAAATAATCAAGACTAGTTAAGACAAGATTTTCAAGACCTCAGGACGCAATGCAACTCTGGGTGAAGGACGGTTGATCGGCTCCCTGGAGAACCCAGTGGATGACCCGGGATGCTGGAGAGGCCATGACATCCTACGGAAAGCTTCACCCAGGCTCAAAGAGACGGACGGATATTTTCAAGACCCAAGGCTTACCTGCACAGCCACAAGTCATTATGGGCTCTGGCTTGGTTGGACAACGCGGCGACTCTGGACAGGCGGTGCTAGCAGATGTAGAAGAACGGTAGGAATGGATGGGCACCGACAGGGATTCAAAGGGACCCGTTGAAAGACCATGTTTTGATCATCCGGTCTTGAAACACCCTGAAGTGCGAGGACATACTCGGAGGCGATCAAATCTTGTGGGGAACGTGTGCAAAACTCTGCAGAGTACTCAAACCTAATCGATTAGCCGTGTCCACGGTCATGGACAACTTGAGCCAAAGGAACTAAAGTTATCTGGATTTCTCAACACCATTAAATATATTTGATGAGGGTAATTATTGACAACTCGGGTACGAGAATTGGTTGGCGGAACCATCTCGTTAACAACAAACAACGTAGTAACATTTTTCTTTTAGCCCTCTCTTGATGTAGGAGAAAACTTGCTTTTCGCTAAAAACTTATAGCCCCACCTACCATATATGCATATAGTATAGATGATTACTTTTCACCTCTCTCTTATGTGACTTGCCGGCATATTCAATATGCTGACCTACACGGCTGCAACGTCTTATGTTGTAGATATTTTTCTTCGACGAGTAAGAGTACGATTCAGGGTTACGGTCTACACTCAACTTGTCGTTGGTGTTTATTGGGACTCCACTCCCTTGACTGCTTCCGCTGAGATATTTAAGGTATATATCAGTTTTACGCTATTTACATGTCATTGCACTTTGATATATACATTGATGTACTGTGTGTGCCAGCATACTGATCCAGGGATGGCACAGAAACACAGAGGCTTGACTCGTTTTGAGTCGGGTCGCTACACCTATATCATTCCAATGCTTTTCCTTTCAGTGACAAGGAAAATAATTTCCTCATGACTCCATCTCTTGTCAAACCTGAAATCTTAAACAACTCACAAAGTTCTGTAAGTTTCAACAAATGAATACTAGGATTGACTTTTCCATCTCCTGCATAACAATAATTCCTAATTATTTCAATTATACCAAGTGGTATTTTGAATGGGATACATTCAGTAGGTGGAGGAGACTTCTCTACCACGGGTGTGGTAAAGCGTCCTGCCCCAAGCAGCGAACTAAGAGTGCAGTTTTCCATAAGCCTAAGTAGTGAAGTCACACAACTTAGTGTTCTCAGTGGAACCCATAGCAGCGGCAACAATCAAGAACAAAGCAACTAATTTTTTTGTGGTTTTTGGGATAAGACTCTAAAGCAACAACTAGAAAGCAAATAAGAAGACTAAAAAGCAAAGGTAAAGGATAGCGTGCAACTCCCCTATCTTGCAGACTGGAGTCCCGGGTAACGGCACCAAAAAACTTTGCTTGATGATGAGATGGTGTATATACTTCTCGCTCCTCGTTGGTTACCCCAAGTGGAAGGTTGAGATGTAGCCAGCAGCAAGTTTTCCCTTACGCGGAGACTGTAAGGTTTATCGAACCAAGAGGACTCCTAGGATCAACAAGTAGGTGTCTTCCACCCTGGTGCTAGCAGAAGACATGGAGTTGCACACACAACAAATAACTTTGCTCCCAACGAGTATAGAGAGGGTGTCAATCTCTCCGGCCTTGTAGTTTGCAAAGGATCAAACACAAGCATGAAGGTAATAGTGATTGCAACGGAAAAGTAAATGAAAGCGGTAAATGGCGGAGGTGTAAACAATGATGGTGATATGGACCAGAGTCACATGATGTTCACTAGTGATGTCTCGCTCCCAAAATATGATAAACAACTATGCTTGGGTAAACAAATCACAGTTGGGCAATTGATAAAATTATGAACGCACCGCAATGCTAATTATAGTACTTGATAGTTAGAGGCTCAATAGTAATGGGCAGTACGCCAAGACAAGTAGACCATTTATTCATCAGCATCTACTTACTAATCATCCACCTTGAGATATCTATCCAGAACATCTCTCCGGTATTAAGTTGCGAGCCCCACCCAAAGTGTAAACTCAAAGCAACGGACAACTGCATTAACAAACTATGCGTAAGGTAAACAATCCTTGCAACCATAGTCACAAGCACCGTTGTTTTGTCCCTGGTGGCAACAACACATCCCCTAGTCTCATGTTTCTGTCACTCAAGCTAGACATCGAGGGGCATGAACCCACAAGCATGCATAACTCTCCCTCTTGGAGTTACAATCTACTACTCGACCAAAGCAATAAATAGCAATGGAGAACATGCATGAATCACTAGGCAACATAATATAAAAGGATAGTCAAATATATAACTCATAAAAATCTGAACATAATCTCATAATCCATCAGATCCGAACAAACCAAGCATAGCAATAGCAAGAGAATTACACAAATTCCTTGATCATGTAGGGCAGCTCACAAGGACTAACCATTGAAGCACAAGATTGGAGAGAAAATATCACATAGCTACTGGTCATGGACCCATGGTCCCAGGAGGACTACTCACGACACGTCCGGGAAGCGTCCCTGGCGGTGGAGAAGCTCCCGGAGGTCAATCCTCCCTCCGACAGGGTGCCGGGAAGAGGTCTCCTAACGTTCCCGATCTCGGAAGCGCCACGAAGGCGGAACGATAGAGAAATTCGTGATTCTGGAATTTGTGGAAGGGTTTCCTCTCGGGACTCTAAATATAGGCCAAAGAGGGGCACCAAAGGAGATTGGGCCCACCCAGGCGGCCTCCTGGCACGACCTAGTGTTGGAATTATGCCCTAGGGGCAATAATAAATATAGTTATTATTATAATTCCTGTATCAAGATAATCGTTTATTATCCATTCTATAATTGTATTGAATGAAGACTTATATACATGTGTGGATACATAAACAAAACAATGTCCCTAGCAAGCGTCTAGTTGGCTAGCCAGTTGATCAAAGATAGTCAGGGTCTTCTGATTATGAACAAGGTGTTGTTGCTTGATAACTGGATAGAGAGCATATGAGCACCGTCCCCTATGCTTCAGCCATAGGTTCTATCATGTATGCAATGTTGTGCACTAGATCGGACGTTAGCTTGGCCATAAGTATGGCAGGAAGGTTCCAGAGTAATCCAGGAGTGGATCACTGGACGGCGGTCAAGAATATCCTGAAGTACCTGAAAAGGACTAAGGAGATGTTTCTCATGTCTGGAGGTGACGAAGAACTCGCCGTAAAGGGTTACGTCGATGCAAGCTTTGACACAGATCCGGACGACTCTAAGTCATAGACCGGATACGTATTTATTCTTAATGGGGGTGCGGTAAGCTAGTGCAGTTCCAAGCAAAGCGTCGTAGCAGATTCTACATGTGAAGCGGAGTACATGGCTACCTCGGAGGCCGCTAAGGAGGGTGTGTGGATGAAGCAGTTCACGACGGATCTTGGAGTAGTGCCAAGCGCACTGAATCCAATAACCTTGTTCTGTGACAACACGGGTGCCATTGCCCTAGCAAAGGAACCACGGTTTCACAAGAAGTCCAGACACATCAAACGACGCTTCAACCTCATCCGCGACTACGTCGAAGGGGAGGACGTAAATATATGCAAAGTGCACACGGATCTGAATGTAGCAGACCCGCTGACTAAACCTCTTCCACGGGCAAAGCATGATCAACACCAGAACTGTATGGGTGTTAAATTTATTACAATGTAATTCGCATGATGACGTGAGGGCTAGATTATTGACTCTAGTGCAAGTGGGAGACTGCTGTAATTATGCCCTAGAGGCAATAATAAATATAGTTATTATTATAATTCATGTATCAAGATAATCGTTTATTATCCATGCTATAATTGTATTGAATGAAGACTTATATACAAGTGTGGATACATAGACAAAACAGTGTCCCTAGCAAGCCTCTAGTTGGCTAGCCAGTTGATCAAAGATAGTCAGGGTCTTCTGATTATGAACAAGGTGTTGTTGCTTGATAACTTGATCACGCCATTAGGAGAATCACGTGATGGACTAGACCCAAACTAATAGACGTAGCATATTGATCGTGTCATTTTGTTGCTACTGTTTTCTGCGTGTCAAGTATTTGTTCCTATGACCATGAGATCATATAACTCACTGACACCGGAGGAATGCTTTGTGTGTATCAAACGTCGCAACGTAACTGGGTGACTATAAAGATGCTCTACAGCTATCTCCGAAGGTGTTCGTTGAGTTAGTATGGATCGAGACTGGGATTTGTCACTCCGTGTGACGGAGAGGTATCTCGGGGCCCACTCGGTAATACAACATCACACACAAGCCTTGCAAGCAATGTGACTTAGTGTAAGTTGCGGGATCTTGTATTATGGAACGAGTAAAGAGACTTGCCAGTAAACGAGATTGAAATAGGTATGCGGATACTGACGATCGAATCTCGGGCAAGTAACATACCGAAGGACAAAGGGAATGACATACGGGATTATATGAATCCTTGGCACTGAGGTTCAAACGATAAGATCTTCGTAGAATATGTGGGATCCAATATGGGCATCCAGGTCCCGCTATTGGATATTGACCGAGGAGTCACTCGGGTCATGTCTACATAGTTCTCGAACCCGCAGGGTCTGCACACTTAAGGTTCGACGTTGTTTTATGCGTATTTGAGTTATATGGTTGGTTACTGAATGTTGTTCGGAGTCCCGGATGAGATCACGAATGTCACGAGGGTTTCCGGAATGGTCCAGAAACGAAGATTGATATATAGGATGACCTCATTTGATTACCGGAAGGTTTTCAGAGTTACCGGGAATGTACCGGGAATGACGAATGGGTTCCGGGTGTTCACCGGGGGGGCAACCCACCCCGGGGAAGCCCATAGACCTTGGGGGTTGCGCACCAGCCCTTAGTGGGCTGGTGGGACAGCCCAAGAAGGCCCTATGCGCCATAGGAAGAAAATCAAAGAGAAAAGAAGAAAAAAAAGAGGAGGTGGGAAAAAGGGGAAGGACTCCTCCTTCCAAACCTAGTTGGATTCGGTTTAGAAGGGGAGGACTCCCCCCTTGGCTCGGCCGACCCCCTTGGGGGTCCTTGGACCCCAAGGCAAGGCTCCCCCTCTTCCCCCTATATATACGGAGGTTTTAGGGCTGATTTGTGACAACTTTGCCACGGCAGCCCGACCACATATCTCCACGGTTTTACCTCTAGACCGCGTTTCTGCGGAGCTCGGGCGAAGCCCTGCTGAGATTAGATCACCACTAACCTCCGGAGCGCCGTCACGCTGTCGGAGAACTCATCTACCTCTCCGTCTCTCTTGCTGGATCAAGAAGGCCGAGATCATCGTCGAGCTGTACGTGTGCTGAACGCGGAGGTGCCGTCTTTTCGGCACTAGATTGTGGGACTGATCGCGGGACGGTTCGCGGGGCGGATCAAGGGACGTGAGGACTTTCCACTAAATCAACCACGTTTCTTAACACTTCTGTTGTGCGATCTACAAGGGTACGTAGATCGAATATCCCCTCTTGTAGATGGACATCACCATGATAGGTCTTCTTGCGCGTAGGAAATTTTTTGTTTCCCATGCGACGTTCCCCAATAGTGGCATCATGAGCTAGGTTCATGCGTAGATGTCTTCTCGAGTAGAACACAAAAGTTTTTTGGGCGGTGATGTGCGTTTTTATGCCCTCCTTAGTATTTTCTTGATTCCGCGGTATTGTTGGATTGAAGCGGCTTGGACCGACATTACTCGTACGCTTACGAGAGACTGGTTTCATCGCTACGAGTAACCCCGTTGCTCAAAGATGACTGGAAAGTGTCAGTATCTCCAACTTTAGTTGAATTGGATTTGACCGAGGAGGTCCTTGTATAAGGTTAAATAGCAATTCATATATCTCCGTTGTGGTGTTTGCGTAAGTAAGATGCGATCCTACTAGATACCCATGGTCACCACGTAAAACATGCAACAACAAAATTAGAGGACGTCTAACTTGTTTTTGCAGGGTATGCTTGTGATGTGATATGGCCAACGATGTGATGTGATATATTGGATGTATGAGATGATCATGTTGTAATAGATAATATTGACTTGCACGTCGATGGTACGGCAACCGGCAGGAGCCATAGGATTGTCTTTAAACTAACGTTTGTGCTTGCAGATGCGTTTACTATTTTGCTAGGATGTAGTTTTAGTAGTAATAGCATGAGTAGCACGACAACCCCGATGGCAACACGTTGATGGAGATCATGGTGTGGCGCCGGTGACAAAAAGGTCGTGCCGGTGCTTTGGTGATGGAGATCAAGGAGCACGTGATGATGGCCATATCATGTCACTTATGAATTGCATGTGATGTTAATCCTTTTATGCACCTTATTTTGCTTAGAACGACGGTAGCATTATGAGGTGATCTCTCACTAAAATTTCAAGACGAAATTGTGTTCTCCCCGACTGTGCACCGTTGCTACAGTTCGTCGTTTCGAGACACCACGTGATGATCGGGTGTGATAGACTCAACGTTCACATACAACGGGTGCAAAACAGTTGCACACGCGGAACACTCGGGTTAAGCTTGACGAGCCTAGCATGTGCAGACATGGCCTCGGAACACATGAGACCGAAAGGTCGATCATGAATCATATAGATGATATGATTAGCATAGGGATGCTTACCACTGAAACTATACTCAACTCACGTGATGATCCGACTTGAGCTAGTGTAAGTGGATCATGAACCACTCAAATGACTAGAGAGATGTACTTTTTGAGTGGGAGTTTAGTGAGTAATTTTATTAAGTTAAACTCTAATTATCTTGAACATAGTCTAAGTCCACTTTGAATATATTTGTGTTGTAGATCATGGCTCACGCGACAGTCACCCTGAATTTTAATACGTTCCTAGAGAAAGCTAAGTTGAAAGATGATGGAAGCAACTTTGTAGACTGGGCTCGTAATCTTAAGCTAATCTTAAAAGCTGGGAAGTAGGATTATGTCCTTAATGCTGCGCTAGGAGATGAACCAACCGCTACGGCTGACCAGGATGTTAAGAACTCTTGGTTAACACGTAAGGAGGACTACTCAGTAGTTCAATGTGTAGTATTGTATGGCTTAGAACCGGGACTTCAACGTCGCTTTGAGCATCATGGAGCATATGAGATGTTCCAGGAGTTGAAGTTTATCTTTCAGATGAACGCCCGGATTGAGAGGTATGAGACCTCTGATAAATTCTATGCTTGCAAGATGGAGGAGAATTCGTCTGTCAGTGAACATGTGCTCAAAATGTCTGGGTACTCAAACCGTCTAGCTGAGCTGGGGATTGAACTCCCGCAAGAGGCTATCACTGACAGAATCCTTCAATCACTGCCGCCAAGCTATAAAGGCTTTGTGTTGAACTACAACATGCAAGGGATGAACAAGTCACCCAGCGAGTTGTTTGCGATGCTGAAAATCGCAGAGTCTGAACTCCGTAAAGAGCATCAAGTGTTGATGGTGAATAAGACCACTAGTTTCAAGAGAAATGGCAAAGGCAAGAAGGGTAATTCGAAGAAGAGTGGCAAGCCTGTTGCCAATCCGACGAAGAAACCCAAAGCTGGACCTAAGCCTGAAACAGAGTGTTACTATTGCAAGGGTATGGGCACTGGAAGCGCAACTGCCCCAAGTATCTGGCTGATAAGAAGGCGGCCAAAGAAAAATCAGGTATATTTGATATACATGTTATTGATGTGTACTTAACCGGCTCTTGTAGTAGTGCCTGGGTATTCGATACCGGTTCTGTTGCTCATATTTGCAACTCGAAACAAGAACTGCCGAATAGACGAAGGCTGGCGAAAGATGAAGTGACGATGCGCGTAGGAAATGGTTCCAAGGTTGATGCAATCACCGTCGGCACAGTTTCACTTCAGTTACCATCAGGATTAGTTATGAACTTGAATCATTGTTATTTAGTGCCTGCGTTGAGCATGAACATTATATCTGGATCTTGTTTATTGCGAGACGGTTACTCTTTTAAGTCAGAGAATAATGGTTGTTCTATTTCTATGAGTAACATCTTTTATGGTCATGCACCCAATGTGAGAGGATTGTTCATATTGAATCTTGATAGTGATACAGACATACATAACATTGAGACCAAAAGAGTTAGAGTTAACAATGATAGCGCCATATTTCTGTGGCACTGCCGGTTAGGTCATATTGGTGTAAAGCGCATGAAGAAACTCCATGCCGATGGACTTTTGGAGTCACTTGACTTTGATTCACTTGACACGTGCGAACCATGCCTCATGGGCAAGATGACTAAAACTCCGTTCTCCGGAACAATGGAGCGTGCAAGTGACTTTTTGGAAATCATACATACCGATGTGTGCGGTCCGATGAGCGTAGAGGCACGCGGCGGATATCGTTATTTTCTCACCTTCACTGACGATTTGAGTAGATATGGTTATATCTACTTAATGAAACACAAGTCTGAAACATTTGAAAAGTTCAAGCAATTTCAGAGTGAAGTTGAAAATCATCGTAACAAGAAGATCAAGTTCCTACGGTCTGAACGTGGGGGTGAATATCTGAGTTTCGAGTTTGGTGCTCACTTAAGACAATGTGGAGTTGTTTCACAATTGACACCGCCTGGAACACCACAGCGTAATGGTGTGTCCGAACGTCGTAATCGTACTTTATTAGAGATGGTGCGATCTATGATGTCTCTTACCGATTTGTCGTTATCATTTTGGGGTTATGCATTAGACACAACTGCATTCACTTTAAATAGGGCACCATCAAAATCCGTTGAGACGACACCATACGAACTGTGGTACGGCAAAAGGCCAAAGTTGTCGTTTCTTAAAGTTTGGGGATGTGATGCTAATGTCAAAAAGCTTCAGCCTGAAAAGCTAGAACCCAAAGCGGAAAAGTGCATCTTCATAGGTTACCCAAAAGAGACAGTTGGGTACACCTTCTATCTCAAATCCGAGGGCAAAGTGTTTGTTGCTAAAAACAGAGCTTTTCTCGAGAAGGAGTTTCTCTCGAGAGAATTGAGTGGGAGGAAGATAGAACTTGATGAGGTTGTCGAACCTCTCATCCCTCTAGATGGTGGAGCAGGGCAAGGGGAAACCTCTGTCATTGCGACGCCGGTTGAGGAGGACGTTAATGATGATGATCATGAAACTCCGGTTCAAGTTCCTGTCGAACCACGCAGGTCGACGAGACCACGTGCTGCTCTAGAGTGGTACGGTAATCCCGTCATGTCAATCATGTTGTTAGACAACAATGAACCTGGAAATTATGAAGAAGCAATGGTGGGCCCGGATTCCAACAAATGGCTAGAGGCCATGAAGTCCGAGATAGGATCCATGTATGAGAACAAAGTATGGACTTTAGAAGTACTACCTGAGGGTCGCAAGGCTATTCCGAACAAATGGATCTTTAAGAAGAAGACGGACGCTGACGGCAATGTGACCGTTTATAAAGCTCGACTTGTGGTAAAGGGTTTTTCACAAGTTCAAGGAGTTGACTACGATGATACATTCTCACCCGTGGCGATGCTTAAATCCGTCAGAATTATGTTAGCAATAGCTGCATTTTTCGACTATGAAATCTGGCAGATGGATGTCCAAACGGCGTTCCTTAACGGTTTCCTTAAGGAAGAGTTGTATATGATGCAACCCAAAGGTTTTGTCGATCCTAAGAATGCTAACAAGGTGTGCAAGCTCCAGCGATCCATTTATGGGCTGGTGCAAGCATCTCAGAGTTGGAACAAACGCTTTGATGAGGTGATCAAAGCATTTGGGTTTATACAAGTGGTTGGAGAATCTTGTATTTACAAGAAAGTGAGTGGGAGCTCTGTGGCGTTTCTAATATTATATGTGGATGACATATTACTGATTGGAAACAACGTAGAGTTTTTGGAGAGCATAAAGGATTACTTGAATAAAAGTTTCTCTATGAAGGACCTACGAGAAGATGCTTACATTCTAGGCATTAAGATATACAGGGATAGATCGAAACGCCTGATAGGACTTTCACAAAGCACATACCTTGATAAAGTTTTGAAGAGGTTCAAAATGGAACAGTCCAAGAAAGGGTTCTTGCTAGTTTTACAAGGTACGAGATTGAGTAAGACTCATTGCCCAGCAACTGATGAGGATAGAGAGCATATGAGCACCGTCCCCTATGCTTCAGCCATAGGTTCTATCATGTATGCAATGTTGTGCACTAGACCGGACGTTAGCTTGGCCATAAGTATGGCAGGCAGGTTCCAGAGTAATCCAGGAGTGGATCACTGGACGGCGGTTAAGAATATCCTGAAGTACCTGAAAAGGACTAAGGAGATGTTTCTCATGTATGGAGGTGACGAAGAGCTCGCCGTAAAGGGTTACGTCGATGCAAGCTTTGACACAGATCCGGACGACTCTAAGTCGCAGACCGGATACGTATTTATTCTTAATGGGGGTGCGGTAAGCCCGCGGTTCCAAGCAAAGCGTCGTAGCAGATTCTACATGTGAAGCGGAGTACATGGCTGCCTCGGAGGCCGCTAAGGAGGGTGTCTGGATGAAGCAGTTCATGACGGATCTTGGAGTAGTGCCAAGCGCACTGAATCCAATAACCTTGTTCTGTGACAACATGGGTGCCATTGCCCTAGCAAAGGAACCACGGTTTCACAAGAAGTCAAGACACATCAAACGACGCTTCAACCTCATCCGCGACTACGTCGAAGGGAAGGACGTAAATATATGCAAAGTGCACACGGATCTGAATGTAGCAGACCCGCTGACTAAACCTCTTCCACGGGCAAAGCATGATCAACACCAGAACTGTATGGGTGTTATATTTATTACAATGTAATTCGCATGATGACGTGAGGGCTAGATTATTGACTCTAGTGCAAGTGGGAGACTGTTGAAATTATGCCCTAGAGGCAATAATAAATATAGTTATTATTATAATTCATGTATCAAGATAATCATTTATTATCCATGCTATAATTGTATTGAATGAAGACTTATATACATGTGTGGATACATAGACAAAACACTGTCCCTAGCAAGCGTCTAGTTGGCTAGCCAGTTGATCAAAGATAGTCAGGGTCTTCTGATTATGAACAAGGTGTTGTTGCTTGATAACTGGATCACGTCATTAGGAGAATCACGTGATGGACTAGACCCAAACTAATAGACGTAGCATATTGATCGTGTCATTTTGTTGCTACTGTTTTCTGCGTGTCAAGTATTTGTTCCTATGACCATGAGATCATATAACTCACTGACACCGGAGGAATGCTTTGTGTGTATCAAACGTCGCAACGTAACTGGGTGACTATAAAGATGCTCTACAGGTATCTCCGAAGGTGTTCTTTGAGTTAGTATGGATCGAGACTGGGATTTGTCACTCCGTGTGACGGAGAGGTATCTCGGGGCCTACTCGGTAATACAACATCACACACAAGCCTTGCAAGCAATGTGACTTAGTGTAAGTTGCGGGATCTTGTATTATGGAACGAGTAAAGAGACTTGCCAGTAAACGAGATTGAAATAGGTATGCGGATACTGACGATCGAATCTCGGGCAAGTAACATACCGAAGGACAAAGGGAATGACATACGGGATTAAATGAATCCTTGGCACTGAGGTTCAAACGGTAAGATCTTCATAGAATATGTGGGATCCAATATGGGCATCCAGGTCCCGCTATTGGATATTGACCGAGGAGTCACTCGGGTCATGTCTACATAGTTCTCGAACCCGCAGGGTCTGCACACTTAAGGTTCGACGTTGTTTTATGCGTATTTGAGTTATATGGTTGGTTACCGAATGTTGTTCGGAGTCCCGGATGAGATCACGGACGTCACGAGGGTTTTCGGAATGGTCCGGAAACGAAGATTGATATATAGGATGACCTCATTTGATTATCGGAAGGTTTTCGGAGTTACCGGGAATGACGAATGGGTTCCGGATGTTCACCGGGGGGGGGGGCAACCCACCCCGGGGAAGCCCATAGACCTTGGGGGTTGCGCACCAGCCCTTAGTGGGCTGGTGGGACAGCCCAAGAAGGCCCTATGCACCATAGGAAGAAAATCAAAGAGAAAAGAAGAAAAAAAGAGGAGGTGGGAAAAAGGGGAAGGACTCCTCCTTCCAAACCTAGTTGGATTCAGTTTGGAAGGGGAGGACTCCCCCCCTTGGCTCGGCCGACCCCCTTGGGGGTCCTTGGACCCCAAGGCAAGGCTCCCCCTCTTCCCCCTATATATACGGAGGTTTTAAGGCTGATTTGTGACAACTTTGCCACGGCAGCCCGACCACATATCTCCACGGTTTTACCTCTAGATCGCGTTTCTACGGAGCTCGGGCGGAGCCCTACTGAGATTAGATCACCACCAACCTCGGGAGCGCCGTCACGCTGCCAGAGAACTCATCTACCTCTCCGTCTCTCTTGCTAGATCAAGAAGGCCGAGATCATCATCGAGCTGTACGTGTGCTGAACGCGGAGGTGCCGTCCGTTCGGCACTAGATCGTGGGACTGATCGCGGGATGATTCGCGGGGCGGATCGAGGGACGTGAGGACGTTCCACTACATCAACCGCGTTTCTTAACGCTTCTGCTGTGCGATCTACAAGGGTACATAGATCGAATAACCCCTCTCGTAGATGGACATCACCATGATAGGTCTTCGTGCGTGTAGGAAATTTTTTGTTTCCCATGCGACGTTCCCCAACACCTAGGGCCTGGCCGTGCCAGCATGTCGCCTGGGCAGCCCTTCGGCCACCTTTGGCCCATCTTCGGTGATTCGGAAGCTTCTATTTCGCCGATTTTTATATATTTTTCCTGGAATTTTTCGGGATTTGGAAAATTGGGTAAAAGCCCGTGCAAAATAGTCACCAGCACACAGAAATTGGCACTGGGTGCACTAAGTTAGTAGGTTAGTCCAAGTATGTGTAAAATGATATAAAAGTGTACCAAAAACATATAACAATGTCACCCAAAAGATCATGGAACAAGCAGAAATTATAGATACGTTTGGGATGTATCACTGGGCATGAACCCACAATCGTGCATAACGATCCCTCTTGGAGTTACAACCGACTACTCGGCCAAAGCAATACAAAGCAACGGAGAACATGCATGAATCACTAAAGAATATAATATAAAAGGATAATCAAATATGTAACTCATAACAATCTGAACATAATCTCATAATACATCGGATCCCAACAAACCAAGCATAGCAATAGCATGAAAATTACATAGATGCCTTGATCATTTAGGGGAGCTCACAAGAGCCAATCATTGAAGCACAAGATTGGAGAGAAGACAACACATAGCTATTGGTCATGGACTCATGGTCCAAGGAGGATTACTCATGACATGTCCGGGAAGACTCCATGGGGGTGGAGAAGCCCCCGGAGGTCAATCCTCCCTACGACAAGGTGCCGGGAAGAGGTCTCCTGACGTTCCCGATCTCGGAAGCGCTGCAGCAGTGGAACGATGGAGAAATTCGCGATTCTGGATCCTGTATTGGGTTTTCCTCGTTGAGGGGTAAATATAGGCGAAAGGAGGGCAACAGAGGGTGTGGGACCCACCGAGGCGGCATCCCGGCGCGACCTGGGGGTGGGCCGCGCCCACAGGTCGCCTCGGCTTCCCATGGCCCCCCTGTGGCCCCCTTTCGTGCTTCGTGAAGCTTCTAGCGCACTAATTTTTATATATTTTTCTCGGGATTTTTGGGGCTCCGAAAAATCGGGTAAAAGCCCGTGCAAAAAAGACATCAGCACACAGAAACTGGCACTGGGTGCACTGAGTTAGTAGGTGATACGTCTCCGTCGTATCTATAATTTTTGATTGTTTCATGCCAATATTCTACAACTTTCATATACTTTTGGCAACTTTTTATACTATTTTTGGGACTAACATATTGATCCAGTGCCTAGTGCGAGTTCCTGTTTGTTGCATGTTGTTTGTTTCACAGAATATCCATACCAAACGAAGTCCAAACGTAATAAAAACTTATGGGGATTTTTTTTGGAATATTTATGATTTTTGGGAAGAAGAATCAATGCGAGGCGATGCACGGAGTGCCCACGAGCCCTGTAGCCGCGGCGAGGGGGTGGGCCCGCGGCTGGCAGGCTTGTGGCCACGCCTTAAGGCGGTTGGAGCCCTTCTTTCGCCGCAAAAAAGATAATATCCGTAAGAAAATCGTGTTAAAATTTCAGCCCAATCGGAGTTATGAATCTCCGGGAATTTAAGAAACGGTGAAACGCAAAATCTGGGAGCGCATAAACAGAAGGACACAGAGAGAGAGATCCAATCTCGGAGGGGCTCTCGCCCCTCCGCCGCCATGGAGACCATGGACCAGAGGTGAAACCCTTCTCCCATCTAGGGAGGAGGTCAAGGAAGAAGAAGAAGGAGGGGGGGCTCTCTCCCCCTCTCTCCCGGCGGCGCCAGAACGCCGCTCGGGACATCATCGTGTCACGACGATCTACACCAACACCTCTGTCATCTTCACCAACATCTCCATCACCTTCCCCCATCTATATTCAGCGGTCCACTCTCCCACAACCCGCTGTACCCCCTACTTGAACATGGTGCTTTATGCTACATATTATTATCCAATGACGTGTTGCTATCCTATGATGTTTGAGTAGATTATCGTTATCCTATCGGTGATTGATGAATTGCTATGGTTGGTTTAATTTGCTCGTGGTTATGTTGCTGTCGTTTGGTGACCATCATATGATAGCGCGTGTGGATCACACCATAGGGTAAGTTGTATGTTGATAGGACTATGTATTGGCAGGCTAGATTGACAGAAGCTTCAAACATAGCATAGAAATTGATGCATATGAGATTGAAGGGGAACCAATATATCTTATTGCTATGGTTGGGTTTTACCTTAATGAACGTTAGTAGTTGCGGACGCGTGCTAATAGTTCCAATCATAAGTGCATAGAATTCCAAGTAAGGGATGACATGCTAGCAGAGTCCTCTCCCACATAATACTTGCTATCGATCTAGTAACGTAGTCAATTGCTTAGGGACCATTCTGCAACTCCTACCACCACTTTTCCACACTCGTTAGACACTCGTATTTGTTTCTTTTTTCTAACCAGTCCCTAGTTTTATTTACGTGTTCTTTACTTTCTTGCAAGCCTATCCTATCACTCCTACAAAGTACTTCTAGTTTCATACTTGTTCTAGGTAAAGCGAACGTAAAGTGTGCGTAGAGTTGTATCGGTGGTCGATAGAACTTGAGGGAATATTTGTCCTGCCTTTAGCTCCTCGTTGGGTTTGACACTCTTACTTATCGAGAAAGGCTACAATTTATACCCTATACTTGTGGGTTATCAAGACCTTTTTCTGGCGCCGTTGCCGGGGAGGAATAGCGTGGGGTGAATATTCTCGTGTGTGCTTGTTTGCTTTATCACTAAGTAGATTTATTTGTTGTTCTAAGTTGTTCTCTATCTTTAGTTATGGATATGGAACACGAAATACCAAAACAATTAGGTGTACTTGCTACTCATGGAGATGGGGAACCTCCTAAAACCCTCGATGCTCGTTACGTGGAAAATATTATATACTTCTTTAATAATCCTGAGAAAGCCCCATTCAATTATATAATGGGATACACATTGGATCAATGTGAATACTTTAGGGATTATCGCTTGACTCAAAAAGGGAAACTTTTATGGGATCAAATCCATTTGTTGAAATGGTATGCTTGGGAACTATGCAAGAGACATGGTGTTACTTGTTGCTCTAGGATGAATGCACTACAAGAAATATGTCAACTAACGACCTTTTGTCAGTGACGCTGGTAGGAATGGTCATAAATCTATGACCATTTGACATCATTTTGTCATAAGCTGTCTGGAGGGGTCCTAGCCCCAAAAACCAACGACCATTTTCATCAGAAAGGTCATCATTTGCTTACTGGAAAAGGTCATAAAGCGGACAGCACCTCGCACTGCCTTATTTCTAGGTGATAATGACCAATATGAATGGTCGTTACTAAATAGTTCGAATGCACTAGGCTAGTTACGCAGCCACCTCAGCAGCCTCGCTTACTTGTCACTGAGGTAGGACCCATTTGACAGACAGGTGAGGGGCCGGCGACCGAGCGGGGACATGCGTGAGCCTCGCTTAATTCCTGAAAAAAACATGCGCGAGCGGGGACTCGAGCCCACGACCGAGCGCTTCCGCTAAGTGTTTGCTACTGCTGGGCTAGAGAGGGACTGTTGCTTAGGTATCGGTTTTTGGGAGTATATTATATTAAATTGCGGGTCTCTCATATCATTGACAAGTGGGACCGACGGGGACGACCAACACTTGGCCAATTTCCGATAGGGGCCAACACTTAGCCAATTTTTGACAAGGGACGAGCAAATTTAGATCTCGGGGGCAGCGACGACTGACGGGGACAGGACGGCGGCGATCGACGCGGATGGGGGCGGCGGCAACCGACGGGGATGGGGGCGGCGACCGACAGGGGCGGTGACCAGCGGTGGTGGTGCTGACGCCACGACCACCTCACCCATCGGAAGTGGTGGTGGTGCCGACGCCACGGCCACCTCGGTCATGCCTCGGCCACGACGACCTCGCCCGGCCAGTGGAGGTAGCGGTGGTGGTGCCATTCACCTCAGCCACCTCGCCCACTGGTAGTGGTGGTGGTGCCGCTCGCCTCGGACAGCGACCTCGCCCACATATGGGGGACTCGCCGCCGCCGAGCATGAGGGACTCACCGCAGAGCATGGAGGACTCGCTGCTGCCACCGATATGCTCTCTTCCCCCTCTCCTCTTCCCCCTATCCTCTCTTCCCCCTCTCCTGTCCCCCTCTCCTCTCTGTTGATGAAGTTGGTAGTAATTATGAAGAGAATTTATGTTGATGAAATTGAGTAATTGATGTAGTTGATGAAGAGAATTTCATCACCTTATTTTCACCACAGTAGTTGATGTAGTACACAGTAGTTGAGATTTTTCAGCACCTATCAAATTTGATGTTACACCTCTGCCTCAAATATATTTAAGAACATCAATATTTATGTAGATTTGATGTAAACTAGGAGAAATCTCATTGATGTAGATTTGATGCAATCTTTGAAATGTCATTCATCTAAATTTACAGTGTTGTTATTGTTGGTAGTTTAACCAAAATAGTTCTTTGTGGCAGCATATGTTGTTATTGTTGGTGGTTTAACCACAGTAGTTGTTTGTAAACCACCTCTGTTTTTTTGTGAAGCACCATGTTTTTGTTAGCTTTTCTTTTCTCCCATGTTCACCACAGCATCTGTATTTCTATTTGAACTGCTTTTTATTGCTCCCATGTGAAATCAGTAAACCATGTGAACTGGACTAAAGTAGTGAGAAATTGGAAATAGTTGAATGTTATCGTTAGGCAGTTAGCATATAAAGTTTGGTGCCTACCTTATTTTCTGGATTTTTAATTGCCATTACTGCCATCCATTCTCATTAATTAATGTTGATGCACTTAGATAGATTTTCTAACTTGCAACCATTGCTTTGTTTTTGGCAGATGGACAGAAGCTGGATTAGAAAAAGGAGTTAGAAGGTTTTCGAAAGAACATATGAAAGGAGTTGGTGAATTCATGCAATCTGTTCGGGCAAATTTTTCCAAGGATGTTGTCATTGTTTGCCCATGCTGTAATTGCCTCAACCGTTCGAGAAAAGCTCAAGGAGTAGTGGAAGATCATCTTCTTCTTAGTGGGATGGCCAGCACATATGATAGATGGATATATCATGGAGAACCTTTAGCCGGACAACCTCAACATATTGAAGTTGATACACAGCCCCCTCATATGATGGGTTGTGGTGATGCTGGCATTAATTTTATGGAAAATATTTTGCGAGAGAATGCTGGTTTGGATGAAGAGGATGGGCATGAAGATGATAGAATTCCTGACCTACTCGATGCTATAGATCATGCTGATGCGCAGAAGTCGATGTTTGCTGAGGTGTTGGAGGAGGCTAAGCACGCATCTCATGAAGGGGGTAAATTTTCAAGATTTACCTTCACATGAAGTTACTCCACATCAAGTTTTTCTACCGGATTAGCAATGCTGCATTCAACGCAATACTCCGCCTTTTGACCTTGAAATTCCCTGATAGCTGTGTTCCCAGGTCTTATGATGAAGCATTGAGCATAATCCGCAGGCTGGGGCTACGTTATGTTTCAATACATGTGTGCCCAAATAACCGTGTCTTATTTCGGAAGGATTTTGCGAAGCATGACAACTGTCCAAAATACAATGCCTCAAGGTGGAAAGATGCTGATGGGAATAAGTCAATACCAGAGAAGGTACTGAGGCACTTTCCGTTGATACCAAGGCTGCTGCGGATGTTTACCTTGAAGAAATCATCGTTGGAGGTACAATGGCACAAACTTCAGCGGCAAACTGTGGACAATGAGTTGAGCCATCCAGCGGACGGAGAGGCATGGAAAGAATTTGACAGTGAACATGGAGATTTTTCTGCAGATCCAAGGAATATAAAACTCGGCATTGCCACAGATGGCTTTAATCCGTTTGGGAACATGAACACGTCTTAGAGCATGTGGCCCGTTTTTGTGGTGCCGTACAACCTGCCACCATGGGCATGCATGGATCAGTCCAACTTCATGATGTCACTGCTTATCCCGGGTCCAGAGTCTCCAGGAAAGGATTTTGATGTCTTTATGGAGCCCCTCGTAGAAGAACTCCTCCAGCTCTGGACTGGTGTACGTACATACAATGCCTCTAGTCCGGAAGAAAAGTTCAATCTACGTGCTGCAGTCATATGGTCCATCCATGATTTCCCGACACTGCACACTCTGTCTGGGAGGATCACAGCGGGTTATCAGGCATGTGTCCATTGTGACAAAGACCCTTGCTCAAAGAGAATAAGGAGCAAGATCTGCTATATTGGGCACCGCCGCTTTCTTCCCCGAAACCATCGCTAGAGAAGAAGCAAAGATTTTAATGGTGAGAATGAAACCCGTGACAAGCCAGCTAAATTCACTAAGGAAGAGCTGGAGCAGCAACTTGAGAAGGTGAAGGATGTGAGACCAGGAAAGCTTGCAAAGAAAAGAAAGCGCGCGGAAGGTCAATGTTGGGACCGGAGGTCTTGTTTGTGGGACCTGCCATATTGGGCTGGTCTGAAATTAAGGCATAATCTAGATGTAACGCACATTGAGAAAAACATATGTGAGAATCTGCTAGGGATGTTTGTGAACATTGAAGGGAAGACAAAGGACATGGTTAGTTCTAGGCTTGATTTGGAGGACATGGGCATAAGAGAAGATTTGCATCTACAACATGATGAATCTGAAGATACATTTGAAATGCCACAAGCATGGTATACAATGAGTAAAGAACAAAAGCTAGCATTCTGTGAATTCATAAGAGTGGTGAGATTTCCAAATGGTTATGCTTCTAACCTAGCAAAATGTGTTACTTCTGATGGATTCAAGCTTTTAGTACTGAAAACCCATGATTGTCACACCCTCCTCCAAAGGATTTTACCGGCTGGCCTCCGTGGAATCATGGACAATGATATATATGAAGCGGTTGCTGAGCTGGGAAATTTCTTTAGAGAACTGTGCTGCAAAACACTCAAGTTAACTATTCTGGAAAGACTTGAAAAAGAAATCCCAATTATTCATTGCAAGCTTGAGAAGATTTTCCCTCCAGCTTTCTTCACCGTGATGGTCCATTTGGCGGTGCACTTACCAAAAGAGGCAATGCTTAGAGGCCCTATGCAATACGGTTGGATGTACCCAATCGAAAGAAGGTTGCTTACTTGTAAGCGTTATGTGCAAAACACGACAAGACCTGAAAGTTCGATTGTTGAAGCTTATGTCGTTGACGAGTGCTTGACTTTTTGCTCTAGACACTTTGGCGATGTGGAAACAAGATGGAACCGGCCGGGCAGAAATAGAGAGCGATCTGATTCACATAGTGGTGATGTCTCGGTTTTCAACCATGCTGTGAACTTTCCTGGAGCCTCGCGATACTTGGAGGCTGGTGATGAGTTAGAAAAGATGGTTTGGTATGTGCTCAGCAATTGCGCCGAGGTTATACCATATATCAAGTAAGTTATATCTTGTGCACTCGTTATTTATTTACTTTTGCTTGGGTTGTTGGCACCAGCCTAATATTTTAATTCACATGCTTTGTTGGCATTGCAGGAAATGCAAGGAAGAGTTAAATCAGGAAGAAAGACAGATCAATGTTGATACAAGGGTTGCCAAGGGATTTGCTAAATGGTTTAAGAATCATGTTGGAAAGTTGCATGAGGAGAAGAAAGTCAGTGATGATCTATTTGCTTTGGCATGCTTACCGGATAAGCGAGTGCGAGTGTATTCAGCATGCATTGTTGATGGTGTACGGTACCACACCGTTGATCGCGATGAAAAAAGGAAGACACAAAATAGTGGAATCGTCACTGAGGGGTCACATGATCGTGAGAACATTGACTTCTATGGTCAACTGAGAAGCATCATAGAGTTGCAGTAGAACTCTAGTGGAGGCATCCATCGCTCGGTTGTCTTATTTCGCTGTGACTGGTTTGATCTTGGTAACAAGAAGAAGAGACGCTCTTGTGTCAAGTATGATGTCCACTTCAAAAGCATCAACACTTCAAGGTGCTGGTATAAGAGTGAACCCTTTATTCTAACAGCACAAGCAACAATGGTGTTTTACCTGCCAGACAGTCTTTTGCACGGAAAATGTCGAGTTGTGAAAAAATTTGAGCATAGACACTTGTGGAGTGTGACTGAAACTGAAACTGAAGTGGAAAAGGGCCCCGGTGGTAGCGGCCTAACATATCAGGATGATGATTGTACGGAAGTTCCAGTGCAAGCTGGTGATGACTCTATGGAAGTTCCGGTGCAAAGCAGAGTGCGTAGGGACCGGGAACGTGTGCTCATTGATGCTGCAACAATTGAAGGCATCAAGAAAAGAAGAAAGGCGGTAGCGGATGGACGTGAGAGCGAGGATGAGGAAAACAGGACTGATCATACTGTGGTGCAATATTGTAGTGACGATGAGGAAAACAGAAGTGGGCGTAGAGTTCCTGGTTTTGGTATCGACGACGATGAGTAGCGAATAGACATGAAGGTAAATATTGTCTCCTTGGTGATCTAAAACTACTACTGCATGTTCCTTGTTTTGATTGGTGATCAACCTTCTCTATAGTTTTTGTTGTTGTGATCCTGATGTAGTTTTTGTACTACAATTCTCTCCAGGTAGCAAAATGCATGAGACTGATGGTTGTAGTGATGAAGAGGCACGTGGTGAAGATCATGATGGCTGGAGAGGCAAAATGATGTAGTTTTGGTGATCATGATGGCTGGAGAGGCAAAATGTTGTATTCAGAAATGGCTGGAGAGGCAAAATGATGTAGTTTTGGTGCCATTTTCTTAGTTTTGGTGAGAACTGTTGGTTGTGATGTGATCCTGATTCAAACTGTTGTGTTGTAATGCAAAATATTGCAAACTGTTGGTTGTGATGTTCCTGAAGTTTTTTTGAACTGAATTAAGATGTTGTTTTCAGAGCTATTTTCAGAACTACATCAGAGAGTTGTTGCTATCTACATCAGAGAACTGAATTGAGATGTTGCATGTTGTTGTTGTTTTCAGAACTGTTGTTGTTCCTGAAGTTTTCAGAACTGTTTGCTGAGATGTTGTTTGTTGTTGTTGTTTTTGCTAAAAAATAATGCGCGAGCGAGGGCTCAAACCCACGACCTGGCGCCCATTTCACTGGGTTTCTACCACTCGGCTAGGAACAGGCTGTTGGTTTTCTACTCTATGCCCACTCTTTTCAATATTTCAAACCAGTCGACCCACTCTTTTCCCCACTTGCTGACAAGTCGACCCACTCTCTTCCCCACTCCACCTCTCCACTCGACCCACTCCTCCTCTCCGCCGCCGGCTCCTTCCTCTCCCACCGCTGTCGGCTCCTTCCTCTCCCACCACAGCCGACTCCTTACTCGCCCATTCCATTTTTCTGCAATAAACTTCAGCTGTTTCTTTTGGAACAGATCTCAACTTATTCCATTCACGATGCCACCAACACATGTTTGTGGAATACACGAGGAGACACTATCTGGAGAAAAAAAGCAAGTGATCTGAACTGTTAGGACAATTTCGGTATTTTATGATAACTTGTTGTTTAATTACAATGCTGCTTTTCTTACTACAGATGGGGGAGGCCGACGCCGTCGGCTACGCTCTGCCACGCCAAGTGAGATGGCTGACTTGGAAGGTATCGAGTTCTTCACGATTATACTTGAGAAATCCTCCAGCAGGCAGGTGCTGCCTCAAAATTTTGTGAAGATGTTGGACGTACATCGGCCACAGAACATGAAGCTGCGGCACGCCGGCAACGGGCTTCGCAGGCTGTGGGACGTGGAGGTGGTGTTCGGCACCGATGGAAGCATGTACCTAGATCATGGGTGGAAGCAGTTCGTCCGTGCCTATGACCTGCGGCACGGGTACTGTCGGGACCCTAATCCTAAGCCATAGGAATCCAGCCTGTAACACATCGCATCTCTTTCTGGTCTCACGCACGATTATCCCCACGGCTGCAGCCTTACCTTAGCCAGGATCGTTTGCGCCTTTTGACTCGCGTATGCAATTGTGTCGCTAGCAATCCAGTGACAAAGAACCCGGATCGACATGTCTAGTCATAAACCAAAGCGGCAGTTCCGCACAGGGACAGGCATACATGACCCAGCAAAGCAGGTGTCGGTCACCAGCGAATGTAGACGAGTCGCAGCAAGCTATAGGAGAGCCACACACATAATATTACAAGTAGGGGTCTCACGACCCATCATCACCAGTCATACACACAATTCTTACAAGCCAGCAGAAGAGTAAAGATGTCTGAGTAAAAACGGATGGAAAGATAAAGGCATATGGCCCGACTATCTAGAGACCCATCCTAGGGCCAGACCGTAGTTGGGATACCAGCTACTCGTCATCGTCGATGTCTAGATAGAACCCTCCATTAGGGTCATTAACAACCTATGCAACCATTATTAAGAAAACATGAGTACAAAAGTACTCAGCAAAACTTTATGATAAGCTATCTACTCATGCAATGTATCAATAAGGAATTGTGGGGTTTCATGCGGAAAGCCAGCATTTGACTCGTGGCTAGACAACTTGCATTTTTAAATAATTTTGACAACTTGATTTCTCACACACGAGTCCACTAACACCACAACAATACTCCATAGTGGAATCATTCCGTCTCCATACAGAAATGCCGTCCACGACACTCACGCTTATCTTGTCAATTTTATGAGTAGCCATTAAAGTTGTCTATGAACAACATATGCTTCCAAGTAGTCCATATCCGTGGACGCGGCTATTCGAATAGATTATAACCCTGCAGGGGTGTACTTCTTCACACACGCTCTCGCCACTTATCGCCATGTGCACGTCATGCACCTCGGCAACCTTCAAGCGGAAGCCCAGCGAGGGAGTCGGCCATGACCGTTAACCACACTAATACTTAGTCCAGGTCTATCGCCTATCTGAGGGTAACCCTCACGGAAGTCCGGCCGATGTTTCCGCCACGGCCCCAAACGATGTGCGCAGGGTTCCCAAGCCCACCATCCAGGTGCCACCTCGTACACCGTGCCACTGCCTACCGCATCATAGCCCACCTCTAAGGTCAGCACCACGTACGGCCTCCAGCATGACTATAAACACCAGAAACTACTTGCAACTCCTGGACCGATTACTAAGCGATTAATAAGTCGAGAGGGTCAATTAAGTATCCCAACATGTGGTAGTATCTAGTCTTGGATTACATACACGGAAGTCAGTTCCTAAGAACGGTTCCAATGAAACAACCCGCCATGTACTCCTACATAGCCTTTCACCGGTACCTTTACCAAATCAGGTTCAACACACAACCTTTACTTACTAAACACATTCTCACAATTCTGTTCATCTCCCAGATGACAGACGATACACAACTCTAAGCATAGCATGCATAGCAGGATAAGGCACATCATGGCTCAAGCATCTACCAGGTATGCTAGGTTGCAAGGTTCAGCTATTTACTATGACAAAGACAGGTCATGCAAAGGAAGTGGGTTCAACTAATGTAGTAAAAGCAGAGAAAGCATTTGCCCTAATGCAAGAAATAAGAGCAGGAGCGAGAACATGGGATTTATCGGGATGATCAGAATGGTTGCTTCCCTTGTTGCTCAGTAGAGGGACAATATCCGTAAGTCGGATATTCGGTGGAATCCAGAGGAGCGGAGCCTACCGATACAAATGACATCAATCAATATCAATCATATGCAACAAGATGATGCATGAGCATGGCATGAAGATGAAAGGTGGTAGGCTAATGTAGCTACCATTTATTAGGTTGAAGTTGATTTGAATCAAGATTCAAATATCACTTCAAACCAGGTATTTTTTTGAATACCCTTTTTAATTGATTCAACCTGATGCTCAGGTCATCTTGTTTTTAACATGCACGGGAATGATATGTTGAGTTGTTGGTTGTGATTGAGCATTGTTTGGTCATACTATTTGAAATGGGATTCAAATGGATTTCAAATTCCAAATCTATATTACTTAATATGGTTATCCTAATCATTATTTAATCTGTTTGGTGATGTTAATATTTTCAAACATGTTTGAAAATATCAAAATCAGATTCCTTGGATTTTTCTGATACTTTTTCATATATAAATTATTTTCATTGGAGTTATATATTATTTTCTATGATTTTTAAAAGTTTTGGGCATTTTCTGGAAATCTTTTAAATCAGAAAACTCTTTACTGCATCAGCATGACATTAGAAGGTCCAACTCGCCGTTGAAAGTCAAATCTGACCAGTGACTCTGGCCAGTTTTAGATTAAGTTTAAACTTAATTAGCTAATTAACAGAGCTGGACCCACATGTCAGTGACTGGTTAAATTAATTTAATTAAGTTTATTTTATTTTTATTATTACTAATTAACCTGAGGCTAGCCCCACCTGTCATACACTCAGAGGGGTCAGATCCATCGGCGGTGAGGTCGTCCTCGCCGGCGGTGAGCCTCCGGCGACCACCAGAATGGCGGAGGGGCTCGGAAACGCGACACAGGCGGCCAAACTGCAAACACAACTCTAAGCATAGCATGCATAGCAGGATAAAGCACATCATGGCTCAAGCATCTACCAGGTATGCTAGGTTGCAAGGTTCAGCTATTTACTATGACAAACACAGGTCATGCAAAGGAAGTGGGTTCAACTAATGTAGTAAAAGCAGAGAAAGCATTTGCCCTAATGCAGGAAATAAGAGCAGGAGCGAGAACATGGGATTTATCGGGATGATCAAAATGGTTGCTTCCCTTGTTGCTCAGTAGAGGGACAATATCCGTCAGTCGGATATTCGGTGGAATCCGGAGGAGCGGAGCCTACCGATAGAAATGACATCAATCAATATCAATCATATGCAACAAGATGATGCATGAGCATGGCATGAAGATGAAAGGTGGTAGGCTAATGTAGCTACCATTTATTAGGTTGAAGTTGATTTGAATCAAGATTCAAATATCACTTCAAACCAGGTATTTTTTTGAATACCCTTTTTAATTGATTCGACCTGATGCTCAGGTCATCTTGTTTTTAACATGCATGGGAATGATATGTTGAGTTGCTGGTTGTGATTGAGCATTGTTTGGTCATAGTATTTGAAATGGATTTCAAATTCCAAATCTATATTACTTAATATGGTTATCCTAATCATTATTTAATCTGTTTGGTGATGTTAATATTTTCAAACATGTTTGAAAATATCAAAATCAGATTCCTTGGATTTTTCTGATACTTTTTCATATATAAATTATTTTCATTGGCGTTACAGATTATTTTCTATGATTTTTAAAAGTTTTGGGCATTTTCTGGAATTGTTTTAAATCAGAAAACTCTTTACTGCATTAGCATGACATCAGAAGGTCCAACTGGCCGTTGAAAGTCAAACCTGACCAGTGGAACCCACTGGTCAGTGACTCTGGCCAGTTTTAGATTAAGTTTAAACTTAATTAGCTAATTAACAGAGCTGGACCCACATGTCAGTGACTGGTTAAGTTAATTTAATTAAGTTTATTTTATTTTTATTATTACTAATTAACCAGAGGCTGGCCCCACCTGTCATAGACTCAGAGGGGTCAGATCCATCGGCGGTGAGGTCGTCCTCACCGGCGGTGAGCCTCCGGCGACCACCAGAACGGCGGAGGGGCTCGGAAACGCGACACAGGCGGCCAAACTCTGCGCGGAGTGCACCAGAAGAATGACACGTCTCCCGCAGGACCATTTTTGCATCTAGCCGAGGACGAACTGGCCGGATAGGGCACCAACGACGAGCTTGGCGGCGGCCGAAACTCGGGCATCGCTGGGCCCATGGAAACAAAGGGAGCTACGCACGGGACTGAACTGCTACATGACCTACTCGACGCCCTGAAGCCACTGGTGGCCTCAAATGGACGAGCCGTTCACCGGAGGGCTACCGGCGACGAGCTCCCGCGGCGGATCTCGTCGAGCTCCGGTAAAATCAGGGCTAGAGGAAGAAATCGAAGGGGGAAACTTGGGGGAAATCTTGCTAGGCTCACGGGGAGTGCAGTGGTAGCGCTTGCTTGCTCGGGGATGGCCTATAAAGAGAGATCGCCGGCGGCGAGCTTCGGTGACCCGAGGAAGAAGACGACCGCGTCTCGTCGATTGCATCCTAGCGTCAGGCTTGTAGCTTGGAAGCTTCAGGGAACTGCAGCGGATCTATTGCACGGCTCAGAAGGAGGAGAGATGGGCTAGAACGTCGGCGAGCTCGAGCTCGGGTTCGGCTCTAATGGCGGCAGAGAAAGATGAGGCAGAGGGGTGAATGAGGATAGGGACGAGCATGGAGAGGCTGCGGGGAGGATATCCCTTCGCGTGCCAGCGCAAAGCGGCGGCTAGGTAGGCGCACAGGTCCGTGGCCGCGCTGAAGTACGCGGCGGCCACCTCCTGCTGCCCACTGGCGAGGAGGAAGACGACATAGAGGGAGCTGGGCTGGGCCAGGTAAGCGCTAGATAGAGTTTTTGCATTTTTTTTTCTTTCTTCAGTTTGTGTTTATTCTTTCTGACATTTGTTCATTTATTTATTTGTGGCTCCAAACTATTCCTAAAATAGTTGAAATGATACTGGAGTGTTAGTTGGAATATTTCCAACCACATATAAAATTTTCAACATTTTTGGAAACTTGAAATTTTTTGAATTCAAATTTAAACTTGAATTCAGTGGCTTTTTAAATTTAGATAAAATGCCAAATGTGTTTTGAAAATAGTTTTCTTCCCTGATAACTTGTTTTCAAGAATTATCAGAAAAGTTGAACTTTTCTTGAGGCCATTTTGGGTTCATTGATTTTAACAAGTTTTGAATTTTCTTGAATTAGAAGTGGCTAGGGTTTTTGGGGTTTTGTTTCACCACTTGCTTTGAATTTGTTTCAAGTTCTTGAATGCAAAGAATGTAAACATGAGCACAATGCTAAACCTAGTTAGGGTTCCAGGGATGTGACAACTCACCCCCACTCAAAAGAATCTCGTCCCGAGATTTTGAAGTCGCCGGGAATAACACGGGATACTCAAGTCGGAGACGATCCTCTCTTTCCCATGTTGCCTCCTTTTCAGAATGATTTGACCATTGAACTTTAATAAACTTGAGGTTTCGACGTCTAGTGGTACGCTCAACTTGATCAAGAATACGCACAGGGTATTCTCGGTATGAAAGGTTGTCTTGGAGATCAAGCGTTCGTGGTCCACTTCGCGGATAGGATCCCAAAAGCAACGCCTGAGTTGCGAGACGTGGAAGACATCATGGACCTTGGAAAGATGCGGAGGAAGTTCCAACTGGTAGGCAACTTCGCCTCGTTTGGCAAGAATGCGAAAAGGACCAATGTAACGAGGAGCCAACTTGCCCTTGATATCGAATCGATGGGTACCCTTCAAAGGTGTAACCCGAAGGTAAGCCTTCTAGTCAACTTCAAAGGTCACAGCCTTATGATGACGATCATATTGGCTCTTTTGATGAGACTGGGCTGTTTTCAACTTTTCACGAATAATGCGAACTTGCTCTTCTGCATCCTGGATCATATCCGGGCCAAAGAGTTGCCTCTCTCTGGTTTCTGACCAATTAAGAGGTGTTCGACATCTTCGTCCATAGAGAACTTCAAAAGGAGCTTTGCCCAAGCTTGATTGTTAACTATTGTTATAAGCAAATTCAGCGAATGGAAGGCACTTCTCCCAATTCATACCGAATGATATAACACAAGCTCGGAGCATATCTTCTAGGACTTGATTCACTCTTTCTAATTGACCACTTGATTGAGGATGGAAAGCAGTGCTAAAAGATAAGTGAGTCCCCATAGCATTCTGAAAACTTTCCCAGAAACGACAAGTAAAGATACTTCGACGGTCTGAGTTAATCTCCAGGGAAACACCAGGAAGAGACACTATTCGAGAGATATATAGCTCTGCTAGCTGGCTAGCTGTTATACTCTCACGAACTGGAAGAAAATGAGCTACTTTGGAGAGACGGTCAATGACCACAAAGATAGCATTATTTCCTTTCTTGGTCTTGGGAAATCTGGTAATGAAATTCATACTGACTTTATCCCATTTCCATTCAAGAATAGCTAAAGGTTGAAGGGTGCCAGCAGGCCTTTGATGTTCTGCCTTAACTTGACGACAAACGTCGCAGTTAGCAACGAACTCAACAATTTCTCTCTTCATCCTAGTCCACCAAAACCTCTGGCGTAGGTCCTGATACATCTTAGTACTACCAGGATGAATGGTGAGAGAAGAATCATGAGCCTCCTTAAGGATCAATTGCCGCAGACGTTTTCTCTTAGGAACCACTAAACGGTTCTGAAAGAACACAACACCTTTCTCATTCATGGAGAAATTCCTAGCGTTTCCGCTAGCAATATTCTCCTTGATCCGGGATATACCCTTATCAAAAGCCTGCACGGCTATAATTTGATCCCTAAGAGTAGGCTTCGCCACCAGGGTAGAAAGGAATCCTTGAGAAACAATATGGAGATTTAACTTCCGAAATTCCTCATAGAGATGTGGTTGACCTCGTTGTAGCATCAAATTGTTACAATAAGACTTACGACTTAATGCATCAGCCATAACATTGGCCTTCCCCGGGGTGTAAGTTATCCCTAAGTCGTAATCCGTGATAAACTCAACCCACCGTCTTTTCCTGAGATTCAAATCCGGCTGGGTGAAGATATATTTTAGACTTTGGTGATCAGTGAATATTTCGCAATGATTACCAAGAAGGCAATGTCGCCAGGTTTTAAGTGCATGGACTACAGCTGCAAGCTCAAGATCATGTGTGGGATAATTATCCTCATGTGGATGCAACTGTCGAGATGCGTATGCAATCACATGACGATCTTGCATGAGAATGCAACCTAATCCTTGTCGCGAGGCGTCGCAGTAGATAACAAAGTCCTTAGAAAAATCTGGTGGTAGCAACACAGGTGCAGAAGTCACGCGTCTTTTCAGTTCCTGAAAACTATGCTCACACTGTGGTGTCCACTCGAACTTTTTATCTTTCTTGAGGAGTTCAGTTAGAGGCTTTGCAACCTTGGAGAAATTCTCGACAAAGCGGCGACAATATCTCGCTAGACCAAGAAAACTCCTAACTTGCTTAACCGATTCAGGTTGAGTCCAATGAAGGACATCTTGAACTCTGTCGGGATTGACAACAATACCCTTACCAGAGATTACGTGACCTAGATAGGTCACTTCTAGTAACCAAAATTCACATTTTGAAAACTTGGCATAAAGGCGATGCTCTCGAAGTTTCATCAATACCACCCTTAGATGCTCGACATGTTCTTGTTCGTTCTTCGAGTAGATGAGAATATCGTCGAGGTATACTACAACCAATTTATCCAAATACTCCATGAAGATTGAATTCATCAAGCGAGAGAAGGTGGCTGGGGCATTGGTTAAACCGAAGGACATGACGGTGTACTTGTATTGGCCATAACGAGTGACGAAAGCCGTTTTTGGAATGTCCGCGTTCTTGATCTAGATTTGATGGTATCCCAACCTCAAATCCATTTTTGAGAAGACAGAGCATCCAGCGAGCTGATCATATAGGTCGTTGATCCTGGGGAGCGGATAATTGTTCTTTATGGTGACCAGATTAACTGGTCGGTAATCTACAACCATCTGATCCATTCCGTCTTTCTTCTTGACGAATAGGACGGGACAAGCCCAAGGAGAAGAGCTAGGACGAATGAAACCTTTATTCAAGGCCTCATCTAGTTGCTTCTTAAGTTTGGTTAGCTCCAGGGGTGCCATCTTATATGGTCTTCTGGCTATTGGAACAGTTCGAGGAACAAGATCTATCACAAACCCTACATCTCTGTCAGGTGGAATTCCTGGCAGTTCCTCTGGAAAAACATCCGGGAAGTCACGGACTACCGGAATGTCTTCAAGTTCCGGAAGAGGGTTGGCATTGAGGGAATAGAGCTGGTATTTGGCAACTCGAGTAGAGACATTGACTATCTCACCCAAGGGGTGGGTAAGCTGAACCTTTCTAGAATGAGTATCAATCTTGGCATAGTGAGCTGACATCTAGTCCATACCCAAGATGATATTGATATCCGAAGATTTCAGGGCTATCAATGATGCTAGAAAAACTAGCCTTTCTACTAGAATTTCATTGTCATAGGTTATCCTGGAGGTTTGCCACTTACTACCAGGGGTTTGGACAACCAATGGAATTGGCATATCACAGAAAGACATGTTATGCAACTGTGCATAACTTTCTGAAATGAAGGAATAAGAAGACCCAGTGTCAAAAAGAACAGACGTTGGGTGATGATTAACAAGGAGCGTACCTAGTATGACATCGGGATCCTCTGCAACTTCTTCTGCTGAAACATAGTTCACATGGCCACGTGCAGGAGTTGGCTTCACATAGTAAGCTTTGCCCGACTTGCCTTGCCCAACGGACTTTCCAGGTTGCTTGGCACCCACATTCTGAGGACACTCTCGGGAATAGTGCCCTGGTTCTCCACACTTGTAATAGATCACATGATTAGCACGTGGTGCAGCATTGCTAGCTGGACCACCATAGGTTTTTGCTGGAGGGTTGGACTGATTCGTCTGGGGCGCCACATAGGATGGCCTCGGAGTGTATCTTGGCAGCAGAGAACTATTTGGAACCCACAGCCTGCGTTTTGGGAACGCGGAACTAGATGATGAGCCAAAGTCACGGGAGTGTTTCTTCGTGGCTTCATAGTCGGTATGACCAGTCTCGGCACTGATCGCCTTGTTGACCAGGGCTTGGAAGCTTGTACATTCATGGAGGCGCAAATCACGATGAAGCTCAGGGCTCAGACCCTTACGGAATCTTGCTTGCTTCTTGGCATCAGTAGACACCTCCTCTGTTGCATAGCGGGCGAGGTTACCGAACTCGCGGCTATAGGCATCCATGGTCAACTTTCCCTGGGTGGATGCATAGAACTCCTCTCTCTTTCTGTCCATCAGGCCCTCTAGAATATGGTGCAGACGGAAGGCTGCACTAAAGTCTGCCCATGTAGCTGCTGGTTCAGCAGGACGCATAGCTTCAAAGTTCTCCCACCACAGATTGGCGGGTCCTTCCAGAAAGTACGCCGCAAAGGTCACCTTGTCAGCCTGAGAAACATTCGCAGAGCGAATCTTACGTGAGGTACTGCACAGCCAATCATCAGCGTCGAGGGGATCGACGGAGTGATGGAACTTTGGAGGATTCAGCTTCACAAAGTCATTGAGGGACACTGCAGCATTCCTAGGCTGACGAGCCGTATTTTGCTCAATACGCTCTAACAGTCGGTTGGTCTCCCTTTTGTTTCTCTCCGCCTCAAGCATAACTTCCGCCAGAGAGGGCGGGTGAGGCAGTTCTTCCTGTGACGCTTGACTACCCTCGCCTTGCTCATGAGCAGGGGCACGGTTCAACCTGGTGAACACCATCCTGACAAACAAACTCACAGATTAGACCAATATCATCATCAATACTACCTATGGATTAATAATGCACTGAACACATGGAATGCAGAAATGAATATCCGAACAGCATGGTAACAAGCAACTGCTATATATACACCATGGTTCATACACACCATTACATAGTTCAGTACAACCTTAACCGAAGAACAACTATTGAAAATATGAAACTACTCATCAGAGGCGTCCAAGCTTCCTATACATTATTTATCTATGCCTCCGGAATTCATTTCACGACACACGCATACTTCACAAGTCACACAGGACTGTGAAAGTACAACTACTACCATACTATCCTTCCACTCACGGTCCAGGCATCCGCATAGAGCATCTCATAAAGATTGCCTCCATGGCGTGGAAGCTCAACCTGCGGATCAGGAAATACTCCAGCCTGAGATCCCTGGGATCCGTAAGGACACGGATGTGGCCTTGGACCCCTGACTGGTGGTAGTAGAGGTCCCCGAAGAGGGGTGACTCCTCCTATAGCCGGCCAGTCAACATGAGCCGGAAGATGGTTTCTAACAGGGTTCAACATCTCCATATCTCCATACCCTGTCTGGACTACCGGTGCCAGCTATGTCAAAGTCGTCCACAGACGGGCACGTGTAGCATAAAGCTCCATACAAAGAGCACGAGCATCCTTGTCTCTATTCTCTAGCATCTCAGCAGTGGCTCCTCTATAGAGGAATCAAAGTAGACCCCACTGAGGTATCCTTCTTCGCCTGGTGAGAGGCAGGAACATAGCAGAACTCTGAATTCTACAGCAGTGCATGTCTAGCCCTCATGATGGTCAGCATTGAATAGGCAGCATCTTGTACTGCCATGTCAACAGTGACCCCCAATCCATATGACCAATGGATTGGGTCCTCAGATCCAGGGTAATCTGGGAATACCCTAATAGTGCAGAGGTACTGGCTCTGATTAAAATCCCGGTACTGCTCCTCCACTGTGTACTCTGGGTACCAGCGGTAACCAGACACCGACATCATCCTGACTAGCATGGCCGTATGACCCGGCACATCAATGCACCTGGTCAGACGAACCACCTGACGAGAAGGACGGCCAGGCATCTGAAAATAGAGAGTAATGCAAAAGCATTCGAGCTCTGAATACAAAATTGGGCAGCATAACGGCTGTAAATGCTCAAAAACAATTTTGAGACAACCCATAAAATAGAATAGCATAACCACTCAACCATCAAGTTCAATTCTCTGATCATCAAACTTACTTCCTTTTCCTAGGGATAAAAGAAACCCAAAATAACTCTCGACCCGTTGTCCTATAATCTACCGATCAAAAACACGAGCCTAAAAGAAGATGAGTAACCTAGTCCTTAATCCCAGAAAAGACGAAGATGACCAGAATAGAATAACTTGAGAAGAGAACAAGAGTCTTACGCTACCTTCCACAAACAATTCCCTTATATATAACTATATCAATTCTAGACTCAACTTCGACCAGTTTGGCTTAGTAATCCTACAGTCAGTCAGGCTCTGATACCAACGCTGTCGGGACCCCGATCCTAAGCCATAGGAATCCAGCCTGTAACACATCGCATCTCTTTGCGGTCTCACACACGGTTATCCCCACGGCTGCAGCCTTACCTTAGCCGGGACCGTTTGCGCCTTTTGACTCGCGTATGCAATTGTGTCGCTAGCAATCCAGTGACAAAGAACCCAGATCGACATGTCTAGTCATAAACCAAAGCGGCAGTTCCGCACAGGGACAGGCATACATGACCCAACAAAGCAGGTGTCGGTCACCAGCGAATGTAGATGAGTCGTAGCAAGCTACATGGACTCCATTACATCACGTGACATTTCCCCAAAGGGGACAGACACAGCAGCTAAGAAGGACACATGCCGGTCAACCAATGTGTCTGGAGCAGTAGCGAACTACCATGGCTCGTTGGATCACAAAGGGCCATTTCCCTGTAAGGAATGCTACTAAAGCCTACGGCTAGGTAATCGAACCCCATACATATCAAGTACAACACATGTACGCATGGCATACCGATATGTATAGATACATCGATGGCATCACAACATAACCATAAACATACAAACTTTATTTAGAAGGCTCAGGAGAGCCACACACATAATATTACAAGTAGGGGTCTCACGACCCATCATCACCAGTCATACACACAATTCTTACAAGCCAGCGGAAGAGTAAAGTTGTCTGAGTACAGACAGATGGAAAGATAAAGGCACATGGCCTGACTATCTACAGACCCATCCTAGGGCCACACCGTAACTGGGATACCAGCTACTCGTCGTCGTCGATGTCTAGATAGAACCCTCCATTAGGGTCATTAACAACCTCTGCAACAATTATTAAGCAAACGTGAGTACAAAAGTACTTAGCAAGACTTTAGGATAAGCTATCTACTCATGCAATGTATCAATAAGGAATTGTGGGGTTTCATACAGAAAGCCAGCATTTGACTCGTGGCTAGACAACTTGCATTTTTAAATAATTTTGACAACTTGATTTCTCGCACACGAGTCCACTAACACCACTACAATACACCATCGTGGAATCATTCCGTCTCCATATGGAAATGTCGTCCACGACACTCACGCTTATCTTGACAATTTTATGAGTAGCCATTAAAGTTATCTATGAACAACATATGCTTCCAAGTAGTCCATATCCGCGGACGCGGCTATTCGAATAGATTATAACCCTGCAGGGGTGTACTTCTTCACACACGCTCTCGCCACTTATCGCCATGTGCACGTCATGCACCTCGGCAACCTTCAAGCGGAAGCCCAGCGAGCGAGTCGGCCACGACCGTTAACCACGCTAATACTTAGTCCAGGTCTATCGCCTATCTGAGGGTAACCCGCACGGAAGTCCGGCCGAGGTTTCCGCCACGGCCCCAAACGATGTGCGCAGGGTTCCCAAGCCCACCATCCGGGTGCCACCTGGTACACCGTGCCACTGCCTACCGCATCATAGCCCACCTCTAAGGTCAGCACTACGTACGGCCTCCAGCATGACTATAAACACCAGAAACTACTTGCAACTCCTGGACCGAGTACTAAGCGATTAATAAGTCGAGAGGGTCAATTAAGTATCCCAACATGTGGTAGTATCTAGTCTTGGATTACATACACAGAAGTCAGTTCCTAAGAACGGTTCCAATGAAACAACCCGCCATGTACTCCTACATAGCCTTTCACCGGTACCTTTACCAAATCAGGTTCAACACACAACCTTTACTTACTGAACACATTCTCACAATTCTGTTCATGTCCTAGATGACAGACCATACACAACTCTAAGCATAGCATGCATAGCAGGATAAGGCACATCATGGCTCAAGCAACTACCAGGTATGCAAGGTTGCAAGGTTCAGCTATTTACTGTGACAAAGATAGGTCATGCAAAGGAAGTGGGTTCAACTAACGTAGTAAAAGCAGAGAAAGCATTTGCCCTAATGCAAGAAATAAGAGCAGGAGCGAGAACATGGGATTTATCGGGATGATCAAAATGGTTGCTTGCATTGTTACTCAGTAGAGGGACAATATCTCTCAGTCGGATATTTGGTGGAATCCGGAGGAGCGGAGCCTACCAATAGAAATGACATCAATCAATATCAATCATATGCAACAAGATGATGCATGAGCATGGCATGAAGATGAAAGGTGGTAGGCTAATGTAGCTACCATTTATTAGGTTGAAGTTGATTTGAATCAAGATTCAAATATCACTTCAAACCAGGTATTTCTTTGAATACCCTTTTTAATTGATTCGACCTGATGCTCAGGTCATCTTGTTTTTAACATGCATGGGAATGTTATGTTGATTTGCTAGTTGTGATTGAGCATTGTTTGGTCATAGTATTTGAAATGGGATTCAAATGGATTTCAAATTCCAAATCTATATTACTTAATATGGTTATCCTAATCATTATTTAATATGTTTGGTGATGTTAATATTTTCAAACATGTTTGAAAATATCAAAATCAGATTCCTTGGATTTTTCTGATACTTTTTCATATATAAATTATTTTCATTGGAGTTACAGATTATTTTCTATGATTTTAAAAGTTTTGGGCATTTTCTAGAATTCTTTTAAATCAGAAAACTCTTTACTGCATCAGCATGACATCAGCAGGTCCAACTCACCGTTGAAAGTCAAACATGACGAGTGGAACCCACTGGTCACTGACTCTGGCCAGTTTTAGATTAAGTTTAAACTTAATTAGCTAATTAACAGAGTTGGACCCACATGTCAGTGACTGGTTAAGTTAATTTAATTAAGTTTATTTTATTTTTATTATTACTAATTAACCAGAGGCTGGCCCCACCTGTCATAGACTCAGAGGGGGTCAGATCCACCGGCGGCGAGATCGTCCACGCCTGCGGTGAGCCTCCGGCGACCACCAGAACGGGGGAGGGGCTCGGAAACGCGGCACAGGCGGCCAAACTCTGCGTGGAGTGCACCAGAAGAACGGCACGTCTCCCGCATGACCATTTTTGCATCTAGCCGAGGACGAACTGGCCGGAGAGGGCACCGGCAACGACCTTGGCGGCGGCCGAAACTCGGGCATCGCAGGGCTCATGGAAACAGAGGGAGGTACGCACGGGACTGAGCTCCTACAGGACCTACTCGACGCCCTGAAGCCACTGGTGGCCTCAGATGGACGAGTCGTACACAGGAGGGCTACCGGCGACGAGCTCCCGGGGCGGATCTCGTCGGGCTCTGGTGAAATCACGGCTAGAGGAAGAGATCGAAGGGGAAAACTTGGGGGAAATCTTGCTAGGCTCATGGGGAGTGCAGTGGTAGCGCTTGCTTGCTCGGGGACGGCCTGTAGAGAGAGAACGCCGGCGGCGAGCTTCGGTGACCCGAGGAAGAAGACAACCGCGTGTCGTCGATTCACTGCATCCTTGCGTCGGGCTCGTAGCTTGGAAGCTTCAGGGAACTGCGGCAGATCTATTGCACGGCTGAGAAGGAGGAGAGTTGGGCTAGAACGACGGCGAGCTCGAGCTCGGGTTCGGCTCTAATGGCGGCAGAGAAAGATGAGGCAGAGGGGCGAATCAAGATAGGGACGAGCATGGAGAGGCTGCGGGGAGGTTATCCCTTCGCGTGCCAGCGCGAAGCGGCGGCCAGGCAGGCGCACAGGTGCATGGCCGCGGTGGAGTACGCGGCAGCCACCTCCTGCTGCCCACTGGCGAGGAGGAAGACGACAGAGAGGGAGCTGGGCTGGGCCAGGCAAGCGCTAGATTGAGTTTTTACATTTTTTTTCTTTCTTAAGTTTCTGTTTATTATTTCTAACATTTGTTTATTTATTTATTTTTGGCTCCAAACTATTCCTAAAATAGTTGGAATGGTACTGGAGTGTTAGTTGGAATATTTCCAACCACATATAAAGTTTTCAACATTTTTTGAAACTTGAAAGTTTTTGAATTCAAATTTAAACTTGAATTCAGTGGCTTTTTAAATTTAGATAAAATGCCAAATGTGTTTTGAAAATAGTTTTGTTCCCTGATAACTTGTTTTCAAGAATTATCAGAAAAGTTGAACTTTTCCTGAGGCCATTTTGGGTTCATTGATTTTAACAAGTTTTGAATTTCCTTGAATTAGAAGTGGCTAGGATTTTTGTGGTTTTGTTTCACCACTTGCTTTGAATTTGTTTCAAGTTCTTGAATGCAAAGAATGTAAACATGAGCACAATTCTAAACCTAGTTAGGGTTCCAGGGATGCGACATGTACTTCCTTGTCTTCAGGTACGACGACAACGCCATGTTCACCGTGAAGGTGTTCGACACGTCTATGTGTCGCACGCGCTACCAGGACGACGACGATGCCAGTACGCTATGTCTCTTGTTACTCTTCATTAGGCTATGTATCACACACATTGTTAAAAAAATTGCATTTGGCAAGGCAATGGGAGCAGGAGCAGCGACTCTGGCTACAGCAACAGGTGCTATAGCAAAAGCAGCAGCGACTCTAGCTATAGCAAAAGAAGCAGCGACTCTGGTTACAGCAACAGCAGCAACAAGGATGAAGAGGAACAAAGTGGAGAAGAAGAGGAGAATAGTAGGGATGATGAGGTGGTGGTTGACGGTGGCCTTGCGATGGTGGTGGTGCCTGACGATGACCTTGCGACGGTGGTGGTGCCTCACGATGACCTCGCGATGGTGGTGGTGCCTAACGACGGCCTCGCGATGGTGATCCCACAACTGGGTGACAGGACCATGCCAATTTTGGTAGAGTAGTACATCCCACAGCCTGGCCTGGGGCTTCGCCGCTCTAAGCGCATCAGGATGATGAAGGAGAAGGGGAAGAAGCAGTAGTGAAGATCTTAAGAACCTGATGGTGTTGAACTACTACTTCACTTTTAAGTATGATGGTGTTGAACTACTACTTCGCCGCTTTAATCTTTCTAGTGTGAACCTTTTAAGTATGATAGTGTTGAACTACTAGTTCACTTTTAAGTATGATGGTGATGTGCCTGATAAAATTTTGTGCATGCTCATGGATGCTCATGGATGAAAGATGAAATTATTTGTTTTTGTGCTTGCTCATGGATGCTCCTTGGTTGAATAGTTTTTGTGCTTATGGATGTTTTTGTGCTTATGGATTTTTTGTGCTCATGCCCGCCGTTTCGACCACATTTTGAAGTGGGCATAGTTTGTTGATATAATAACAATCTTTATGGCCACATTCATCATAGGAACACCAAAAGGTTTCCAATCCCACGACAGGAGGGGCACGAACCGTCCGGGGCATATTACAAAAAAAAACAAATGGCATAGACACCTTCAAAAAAACAAATGGCATAGACATCTTACAAAATATGAAAAAAATCCACATTAACACATCAATAATGTACAAAGTCACACAATTTATTATCAAAATATGTTATTTTGTTAAGATAAGTAACGATAAATTCAACAACAGAACATGAAATCCCTATTTCATGGCATAGTTTGTTGAAATGGTCCCATATTCTGCAGAAGGGTGTATGTTGGAATGACAAACAATGTTGATTAAGGAAGTTTTCATCTTCCTTGTATGAAAAATTCATTTTTCATTTTTCAAGTGCCCGAAATGAGTTTTTTGTGAAGGACCTACCATATATTTGTTTCAAAATTGGTCCAAATCAATTTTCTAACATACTAGACCATATTTAATGTACAATTGATAAAATGGTTGGGTGTCAAAAGCTTTTATCCATCTCTCGTGAAAAAGACAAATCTATGTCGAATTAGCTGGAAGCGGGTCAAATTTGAACTGCGGCTGCCTTATAGTTTGCTCTTTATTTTTTCCAAAAATCATTTCTAGGTACACAAGTATCTATTTAATCATAGAAACACCAAAAGGATTCCAAGATTCAACCACTAGGTAGGAACGGTCATGCGTGCCGTTTCGACCGCATTTTGAAACGGGTATGAAAAATTCAAAAATAACCAAAAAGAATGGGAAACCTTTGCATTATGTCATCATATGTGATAAAGTTACCATGTAAAATAATAAACTTGTAATACGACAATTATTTTTAAAAAGTGTTCACACAAATGAGCTATCATGTGTGAAGATTCATGGCTTTCAAGCCACATGATCAATCTCATGGCCATATTCATGGCATAGTTTGTTGAAATGGTCTCATATTTTGCATAATGATGCATGTTGGCATGACAAACAATGTTGATTAAGGAAGTTTTCATCTTCCTTGTATGAAAAATTCATTTTTCATTTTTCAAGTGCCCGAAATGAGTTTTTTTGTGAAGGACCTACCATATATTTGTTTCAAAATTGGTTCAAATCATTTTTATAACATACTAGGCCATATTTAATGTACAATTGACAAAATGGTTGGGTGTCAAAAGCTTTTATCCAGCTCTCGTGAAAAAGACAAATCTATGTCGAATCAGTTGGAAGCGGGTCAAATTTGAACTGCGACTGCCTTATAGTTTGCTCTTTATTTTTTCCAAAAATCATTTCTAGGTACACAAGTATCTATTTAATCATAGAAAGTCCAAAAGGTTTCCAAGATTCAAGCACTAGGTAGGAATGGTCATGCTCGCCGTTTCGAGTGCGTTTTGAAACAGGCATGAAAAATTCAAAAAAAATCAAAAAAATGGGAAACCTTTACATTAGGTCATCATATGTGATAAATTACCATGTAAAATAATAAACTTGTCATACGACAATTATTTTTAAAAAGTGTTCACACAAATGAGCTATCATGTGTGAAGATTCATGGCTTTCAAGCCACATGATCAATCTCATGGCCGTATTCATGGCATAGTTTGTTGAAATGGTATCATATTTTGCATAATGGTGCAAGTTGGAATGACAAACAATGTTGATTAAGGAAGTTTTCATCTTCCTTGTACGAAAAAAATCATTTTTCATTTTTGAAGTGCCCGAAATGAGTTTTTTTGTGAAGGACCTACCATATATTTGTTTCAAAATTGGTCCAAACCATGTTTCTAACATACTAGGCCATATTTAATGTACAATTGATAAAATGGTTGGGCGTCAAAAGCTTTTATCCATCTCTCGTGAAAAAGACAAATCTATGTCGAATTAGCTGGAAGCGGGTCAAATTTGAACTGCGGCTGCCTTATAGTTTGCTCTTTATTTTTTCCAAAAATCATTTCTAGGTACACAAGTATCTATTTAATCATAGAAACACCAAAAGGTTTCCAAGATTCAACCACTAGGTAGGAACGGTCATGCCTGCCGTTTCGACCGCATGTTGAAACGGGCATGAAAAATTCAAAACAAATCAAAAAGAATGGGAAACCTTTGCATTATGTCATCATATGTGATAAAGTTACCATGTAAAATAATAAACTTGTAATACGACAATTATTTTTAAAAAGTGTTCACACAAATGAGCTATCATGTGTGAAGATTCATGGCATTCAAGCCACATGATCAATCTCATGGCCATATTCATGGCATAGTTTGTTGAAATGGTCTCATGTTTTGTTTAATGGTGCATGTTGGAATGAAAAACAATGTTCATTAAGGAAGTTTTCATCTTCCTTGTATGAAAAATTCATTTTTCATTTTTCAAGTGCCCGAAATGAGTTTTTTTGTGAAGGACCTACCATATATTTGTTTCAAAATTGGTTCAAATCATTTTTATAACATACTAGGCCATATTTAATGTACAATTGACAAAATGGTTGGGTGTCAAAAGCTTTTATCCATCTCTCGTGAAAAAGACAAATCTATGTCGAATTAGCTGGAAGCGGGTCAAATTTGAACTGCGACTGCCTTATAGTTTGCTCTTTATTTTTTCCAAAAATCATTTCTAGGTACACAAGTATCTATTTAATCATAGAAAGTCCAAAAGGTTTCCAAGATTCAAGCACTAGGTAGGAATGGTCATGCTCGCCGTTTCGAGTGCGTTTTGAAACAGGCATGAAAAATTCAAAAAAAATCAAAAAAATGGGAAACCTTTACATTAGGTCATCATATGTGATAAATTACCATGTAAAATAATAAACTTGTCATACGACAATTATTTTTAAAAAGTGTTCACACAAATGAGCTATCATGTGTGAAGATTCATGGCTTTCAAGCCACATGATCAATCTCATGGCCGTATTCATGGCATAGTTTGTTGAAATGGTCTCATATTTTGCATAATGGTGCAAGTTGGAATGACAAACAATGTTGATTAAGGAAGTTTTCATCTTCCTTGTACGAAAAAAATAATTTTTCATTTTTGAAGTGCCCGAAATGAGTTTTTTTGTGAAGGACCTACCATATATTTGTTTCAAAATTGGTCCAAACCATGTTTCTAACATACTAGGCCATATTTAATGTACAATTGATAAAATGGTTGGGCGTCAAAAGCTTTTATCCATCTCTCGTGAAAAAGACAAATCTATGTCGAATTAGCTGGAAGCGGGTCAAATTTGAACTGCGGCTGCCTTATAGTTTGCTCTTTATTTTTTCCAAAAATCATTTCTAGGTACACAAGTATCTATTTAATCATAGAAACACCAAAAGGTTTCCAAGATTCAACCACTAGGTAGGAACGGTCATGCCTGCCGTTTCGACCGCATGTTGAAACGGGCATGAAAAATTCAAAACAAATCAAAAAGAATGGGAAACCTTTGCATTATGTCATCATATGTGATAAAGTTACCATGTAAAATAATAAACTTGTAATACGACAATTATTTTTAAAAAGTGTTCACACAAATGAGCTATCATGTGTGAAGATTCATGGCATTCAAGCCACATGATCAATCTCATGGCCATATTCATGGCATAGTTTGTTGAAATGGTCTCATGTTTTGTTTAATGGTGCATGTTGGAATGAAAAACAATGTTCATTAAGGAAGTTTTCATCTTCCTTGTATGAAAAATTCATTTTTCATTTTTCAAGTGCCCGAAATGAGTTTTTTTGTGAAGGACCTACCATATATTTGTTTCAAAATTGGTTCAAATCATTTTTATAACATACTAGGACATATTTAATGTACAATTGACAAAATGGTTGGGCGTCAAAAGCTTTTATCCATCTCTCGTGAAAAAGACAAATCTATGTCGAATTAGCTGGAAGCGGGTCAAATTTGAATTGCGGCTGCCTTATAGTTTGCTCTTTATTTTTTCCAAAAATCATTTCTAGGTACACAAGTATCTATTTAATCATAGAAACACCAAAAGGTTTCCAAGATTCAACCACTAGGTAGGAACGGTCATGCCTGCCGTTTCGACCGCATGTTGAAACGGGCATGAAAAATTCAAAAAAAATCAAAAAGAATGGGAAACCTTTGCATTATGTCATCATATGTGATAAAGTTACCATGTAAAATAATAAACTTGTAATACAACAATTATTTTTAAAATGTGTTCACACAAATGAGCTATCATGTGTGAAGATTCATGGCATTCAAGCCACATGATCAATCTCGTGGCCATATTCATGGCATAGTTTGTTGAAATGGTCTCATATTTTGTATAATGATGCAAGTTGGAATGAAAAAAATGTTGATTAAGGAAGTTTTCATCTTCCTTGTATGAAAAATTCATTTTTCATTTTTCAAGTGCCCGGAATGAGTTTTTTTGTGAAGGACCTACCTTATATTTGTTTCAAAATTGGTTCAAATCATTTTTATAACATACTAGGCCATATTTAATGTACAATTGACAAAATGGTTGGGTGTCAAAAGCTTTTATCCAGCTCTCGTGAAAAAGACAAATCTATGTCGAATCAGTTGGAAGCGGGTCAAATTTGAACTGCGACTGCCTTATAGTTTGCTCTTTATTTTTTTCAAAAATCATTTCTAGGTACACAAGTATCATCATGTCGCATGTCGCATTTCAAAAATCATTTCTAGGTACAAAAATCAAAAAAATGGGAAACCTTCATGTCGCATCATCACATGTGACATACCAACTAGAAAAGATATATAAGTTTGAGTACCGCTGTCTTATTGAACTATTCGGTATGATTTTAACCATTATTTCTACAATGTTTATAAAAAAGAGAAAGAAAAAGTCTGCCCCCAAACCCCAAAAAACTAGTGAAATTTTCCCTCCCAACCCACCAAATTTTCCCTCTCACCCCACCAAAATTTCCCTCCACTCCCTCTCCCACTACCACACGGGGCCCACCACTCACTCTCCCACTCCCCTCTCCATTCCACTGCCTACTACCCATGCGGGGTCCATTCCAGTCCCCACTCCGCCGCCCCTCCCCTGCTCCGCGCCGCCCCTCCGGCCTTCTCCCCTCTCCTCGACGACGTCGACGGCTACATCTACATCGACGACGACTACATCGACGACGTCGACGGCTACATCTACATCAACGACGACGGCTACATATACATCAACGTCGACGGCTACGACTACATCGACGACGACAGCGGGTACATCTACATAATCAACAGTCGACGACGATAGGTACCTCTCCCCTCGACCCATCTCCCGTTGATAGAGCCCCACATGTGTTCTGCTAGTAGATCTTCTAGGGTTTGATAGATCCCCCTCATGTGTTCTTCTAGGGTTCATGGGGCTGGATCAATAGGGATGGTTCGGTACATTCATGGGGTTAGGGTTAGGGTTCATGTGGTAAATATGTCCGCTGACGTGGTTCTTTAGATTCATGGGGTTAGGGTTGTAGTTGTCATGGAGCTTCACATGTATTACTACATCACTATATTGTTGATCCAACAAGTTTGCTTCACATGTATTACATGTATGTGCATGCTCGTCTAAATGCTTTCCTTTATTGATATAAGTGCATCATTTTACTTTATCCCTTTTGTATCTGATTGTTGTTTATTCTATTTTCCAAGCACCACCTCAAGATCATCCATGTCAAGGATGACAAGGTAAAACCCGAGGCCAACCAGTGGTATGCAAGTTGCTCCTTGTGGTTATACTGTCAGATTTATAAAATGTGTCTTAATATGCTAAGTGAAATGTAATATGCTAAGTAAAATATCTTGGAGGCTCGTGATGTAAAATACTGTCAGATTTTATTATGCAAATGTATTGCTGTAATCTGAATTAGCTGGCTTAGCTGTGCCTGTGTGATGTTACTCTTCCTTAGCTGAATAAGTAGGATTAAATTATAATAAAATATCATAAGATATGTTTGGCTGTGTGTCCATGCATTCCAAAAATTAACCTAATAATTATGTTTACTTTGCTTTGCAAAGATGAGCATCCTCTCACCGAGTACGAGAAGGTTAGGGCTCGAAATATGATGAGGAACAATCGGATATTCCAGTCCCTTGGCATTGATGCAATACCGTCAATGATTAGGAAAACAAATGATGTACAAGAAGGTACAACTAATGGGGTTCAAGAAGGTAGTGGAGTTATCAGTGATGATCCAGAGTACAATCTTAAGGAGGATGAAGTTGTAGTGCGCAAGACTGTTAAGGTGCAAACTCTGTCTTGCTTGGAGGGTTCGGGTTCTTGTATGCTCTGTGTTTCCTTGTGCTCACATATTTATCTTGTGATCTAATTTTTTTCTGTGCTATTTATACAAGGCACTGAAGGAATCTAGAACGAAGAGGCCTGGTGTTAGGATGACAGCCAGCAAGAAGAGGAAGAGCTCAGGAGCATCTGCTGCAATGCCTCCAGGAAGGGTGATGGCCCCACCTCCTGGACAAACAAAGAGAATCCTGGATCTGATGAACCTGATAGAGTCACAAGGCAGAAAGCAACTATGGCGGCTGCGACAGACCATCAGGAAAGTCCGCTGGGCATGGACTTTGAGAGCTCGGTGGAAATGCGTGATGAGTTTTAGCTGATGGACGAAGAAACCACTCTCTGCATGGATGAAAGCGGCACTGTCTGCGTACGCCTCAGGCGTGGTGCACCTTCTATTGACAGGAATGATGTCGTCAGTGAAGAAGAACAATAGCTTGTGCTTCAACCAGGCAAGTTCACCTTCTCTTTTACTAGTGCATTTGCAAATGGAAGTGATCATGTATGCTTACCTGTTTAGCAGAACCATTCCTGCATTTGTCGATTTCTCTTCTAATTTACGAGTTCAATTTCATTTTCAGATGCAATGACTAACAAGCATAGACTTAGAAAGGGCAAAGGGCTAGAGAGAATCACCAGGTCTCTTGGCACAAAGGTGCCTATCCAAATTGCCCAAGGGATGAAGCGTCCAGAGAAGCCTCTACAGGAAGCAAAGTTTGCTTCTGAGTGTGGACTCGTTGCAAGAAGGCCGGTTCTTCCTCACTTCAAGGAATACAAAAATAATGCTACTCTAGTGGAGGACTACATTGGGAAAGTTGTTGTAAGCTACTTGTTTTATAGTTAATGTGCTACTCTATTTTCTGTTTTGTAGTTAATGATCACTAATGTTGTTCCTTCCTTGTTTATTGTCTTGGTAGGCAAATTTTGAGATAAACACAGACTCGGAGACCATCAAGTACGCGTGCAAAGATGTTCTGTACAAAAGTTCAAAGAATCGATGCCATAATATCAAGAAGAAGTATTTTGATACCGTAGAAGCAAGCAAAGTGAGCACCAAGTCTCCGGTGCCAGATCTGACGGACGGTGAATGGCAAGCTCTAGTGCAGATGTGGTCTACCCCAAGACACAAGGTATGTATATGCTCTGTTTGCCGATTTATGTTCTGCACATCAGGATGGGAATGGGCCATGGTCCCCTTCTTCCTCTTCCATGTTTCTGATCAGAGTAGGAACAATAGAGAGCATCAACTTTCAAAATCAACACCATATGTAATACCCTGACTCTTATATAGTACTAGTTGTTCATGTACTTGTGCTAGTGCAGGATAACTGAAATATTTCCAAATCAAATATGCTCAGACTCGTATTGTCCTACTATACTACTGCCTATTCCACTTTCTTTCAACTTGGCAAATAACATTATGCGTTTTTGTAGGAAACCTATGTGCCGAACAAGATTAATCGAGAAAAGGTCATGTACCAACAGAGAACTGGTTCCAGGCACTACACCGCACACATATTTGCCACTATGAGTACCTTTTTTCTAAAGACCTTACCGTTTGATCCTCGTTGAATATCATTTCTTATTCTTGCTGAATAACATTTCGATTTTTGTTGAAAAACATTTCAGAAAGAAGAGCGTTAGGGTGAGGAGCTGTCTGCGATTGACTTGTTCAAGGCCACCCACAACAGCAAGAAGCACGGGTTTTCGGAGCCAGTCAAGATTGTTATAGTAAGTCACTCCATGCTTTTGTCCAGCTAGTTCAAACTTTTGTCTATAGACCTCAGCCCTGTTTGATTCACAGCCAGCAAGAACACACACTATGTTCCATGATTTGATGTTGTTTGCTAGAGCCTAAGATAGGTTTGGTATCTCAACAAAGATATCGGAATTTGTTGTACAGTTCTCAACAAAGATATCAGAATTTGTTGTAGCTATTTGTTGCATTTTTATGATATGATGAAAATTGATCTGAATGTTAGTTCTCAACAAAGAAGCCATATTATATAGAACCACCATATTGTTCCGATTGCATGTCTCTAGATCACATAAGTGTGTACACTTGCTGTAGCGAGATTCAAATAATGCTTTAAGTTTAGTAATTATCATCTACTTCTGTTTGAGTTTGAGTAAAATATTTACATATAGATTTGGTGTGCTGGTTTGATTACTTCAAATAATCCATTTCTTGGTCTGGTTTGGTGGCATTCTTGTTTGGTTCCTCTTGGAGAATGTGAAATAGATCTGCCACTAATGTCTATCATTTTCCTCCATATGCTAGCTTGTGTGTACACTTGCTGTAGCCAGATTCAAATAATGCTTTAAGTTTAGTAGTTATCATCTACTTCTGTTTGAGTTTGAGTAAAATATCTACATATAGATTTTGTGTGCTGGTTTGACTACTTCAAATAATCCATTTCTTGGTCTGGTTTGGTGGCATTCTTGTTTGGTTTCTCTTGCAGAATGTGAAATAGATCTGCCACTAATGTCTATCATTTTCCTCCATATGCTAGCTTGAGATGGAAAAAATGAAGGACACGCCGGTACCAGAAGGTGAAGAACCAAAGTCTGATGCTGAGATTGTTGAAGAAGTGCTCAAGACCGAAGTCAAGCAAAGCACATTCCTCAGGAATGTTGGGCTCAAGTCATCTAGTAACAACTCTGGCAAAGGAACTGCTGTTGTGGATGCTCATGTTCGTGATCTTCAGCAGAAGCTGGAGAGGTCGGAGCTTCAAGCTGAAGTGATGTAAGAAGAAATGGCAGCAATCAAGCTAAAGGCGGAAGAATATGAAGCTGCACGCGACAAGGAACTAGAGCTACTGCGCAAGAAGTCTCAAGATCAGGAAGAGAAGTTAGCCCACTTGATGGCTCTCTTCGGCGCTAAAGCATTGTAGAAGTTGAACCTGTCGTAGAACGTGTCCTAGAAACAGTGAAGTGGGCTAACTTCTCAAGAACCTGATGAAGTTAGCCAACTTGATTGGTCATTCTGGTGATGAAACAATGTCTTGCTCTATTTGAACCTGTGAACCTGATGAAGTATTTTGTGAAGCTGTGCACCTGTGAAGTTGTCAATTATTTAAGTTTTGTTTGGACCATTTTGTTTGGGCACTAAAGTTAGTTTGGACAGCAAAACCGCCGAGGCCCAAACAAGAAATAGACTAAGAAGGCTTGGGCATAAAAAAAGAGTAGGCCAAGGCCCAAATTAGAATTTGTCTAAAAAGGCTTGGGCCTAAAAAAAGAGTAGGCCAAGGCCCAAACAAGAACTGGACTAAAAAGAGTAGGCCAAGGCCCAAACGAAAAGTGGACTAATAAAAAACCTGCTCAGTAAAAGATTCTATCCCAGAAAATAAAAAGGCCAAATTATTGGGCCCGGCCCATGTAGACGACCGGAATGGACCGGGCTGAATCTTATTTACGACCTTTTCATTTGTTCATAATTCTGCCACTTTATCCTGCCAGAGTGGATCTGACGTGGTGCAGGCAGATTGCTAGTGACCAAATCATTTGGTCGTTAAACCTACGACCTTCTGTTTGGTCATAAAATCCTATGACCAATCAAGAAAAAAGGTCGTTATAGTTCATTAAAGACCCTCAGCTTTAGAGCTTCTGTTTTTGGTCATAAAAAGGTCACAAATGGAAATCAATTACCATTCAGTGACCAATATTGAAGGTCGTTAGTTGACATATTTCTTGTAGTGAGGCTCCACACCTTCCCTTTTCTTGTGAGTTTAATGATCATAGAACCTTGGCTTCTTAAGCTAATGGTATATATGATTACTATGATGTGGATCAAATAGAAGAGTTTGTTGCTTTTATGGGTGCTTATGAAATTGAGGCTGTGTTTAAAGGGTGTGATGATAATGATGATGCTCCTTACCGATCTGACAATTTGGCTATGCTTCGTTATTGTTATACTAATTATGAATATAATGCCCATATTGAACGATTTAAGGAGAAATTCTATGCTGCCCAAGAAGAGACTATTATTTTGCAGGTAACTATGGAAGAAGAAAATGCTGAAATTGTGAGCTCATTAGATGAAAAAGATGACGAGGAGAGCGAAGAACAAAAGGAGGAAGAGCGGACTAGCTACCTGTGTCCACCTTCTAATGAGAGTAACTCTACTACTCATACATTATTTAATTTCCCTTCGTGCTTACCGAAGGATGAATGCTATGATCCCTTGGATTCGTTTGAAATATCCCTTTTTGATGAACTTGATGCATTCTATGCTTGTGGCCATGTTGCCAATTTGAATGATGCTTATGAAGATGAGTTAGCTATAGTCCCTTATGTTACACATGATGATTTCGATGAATATAATATGCATGTGCTTTCTGCTCCTACTTGCAATTATTATGAGAGAGGAACTACATCTCCACCTCTGTATGTTCCCAATACGATAAAATTGCAAGAAACTTCTTATGCTATGTATTGGCCTTTACTTGGTGTGCATGAATTGTTCTTTTATGGCATACCAATGCATTGGAAGAGAGTTTGACTTCGTCATTGCATGATATATGTTACCTTGTGCTCACTACTAAATTTCAAATCATTGCTAATTAAAATTGGCTTTGATATACCTTGGGATCCTGGTGGATCCATTACTTGAGCACTTTATGCCTAGCTTAATGGCTTTAAAGAAAGCGCTGCCTGGGAGACAACCCAGAAGTTTTAGAGAGTAATTTATTTCTGTTGAGTGCGTTTATTTAGTTTAAAAACAAAAAAATATAGAGGGGAACTTAAAACATTCTCAAAAAGAGAAGCGATTGAAAGGTGATGCATTGCGGAAGTGAGGGTCGACCTTGAACACTTGTGTTCATGCTCACGGAAACAATGTAGAATTTTTCATGGAAGTTTCTCACAAAATTAATTATCCCCTTGTACAATTCCTTTGTGTTTTTAAAAATAATGTGCCAAGTAAAGCCTTTACGTTAGTTTGGGTGATAGTTGTTTGATCACGCTGAGAAAAGACAGAAACTTTCTGCTCACGAAACTAATTTTCATTTTATTCTGGAAGAGCTTTTGAGTTGATTCTTTTTGATGCTGATTGATATGCAATTTTTCCAGACATTCGTAATTTGTTAGATTTTTTGAGATATCATAAGTATACGGAATATACAGATTGCTACAGACTGTTCTGTTTTGACAGATTCTATTTTCTATGCATTGTTCTCTTATTTTGATGAATCTATGGGTAGTATCGGGGGTTATGAACCATGGTGAAGTTGGATTACAGTAGGTATAATGCTAATATGAATTTAGAATGAGTTCACAACAGTACTTGAAGTGGTGATTTATTTTATTATACTTACGGATCTCACGAAGTTTTGTTGAGTTTTGTGTGATTGAAGTTTTCAAGTTTTGGGTAAGAGCACGATGGATGAAGGAATAAGGAGAGGCAAGAGCCTAAGCTTGGGGATGCCCGAGGCACCCCAAGGTAATATTCAAGGAATACTCAAGCGTCTAAGCTTGGGGATGCCCCGAAAGGCATCCCCTCTTTCGTCTACAATCTATCGGTAATTTTACTCGGAGCTATATTTTAATTCGTCACATGATTTGTGCAAATGCTTGGAGCGTCTTTTGTGTTTATTTTTCCTTTTTCTTTTATGCATCATGCTGGTATGAGATAGTCCTTGGTTGGCTTTATAGAATGCTTCTTGTGCTTCACTTATATCTTTTGAAGTTTGGATTGCCTGTTTCCCTACACATAGAAAACCGCCATTTGTAGAATGCTCTTTTGCTTCACTTATATTTGTTAGAGTGGGGCATATGTTTTGTAGAAAGAATTAAACTCTCATGCTTCAGTTATACCTATTTAGAGAGTTAATAGGAGTTGGTCATTCACATGGTTAGTCATAAAATCCTACATAAAACTTGTAGATCACTGAATATGATATGTTTGATTACTTGCAATAGTTTTGCGACATGAATATGTGATATTAGAGTCATGCTAGTGAGTAATTGTGTATTCATAGAAATACTTGTGTTAAGGTTTGTGATTCCCGTAGGATGCACGTATGGTGAACCGTTATGTGATGAAGTCGAAGCATGATTTATTTATTTATTGTCATCCTCTATGTGGAGGTCGGGATCGCGCGATGGTTAACTCCTACCAACCTTTCCCCTAGGAGCATGCGTGTAGTAACTTGTTTTGATGACTAATAGACTTTTGCAATAAGTATGTGAGTTCTTTATGACTAATGTTGAGTCCATGGATTATACGCACTCTCACCCTTCCACCATTGCTAGCCTATCTAGTACCGCGCAACTTTTGCCGGTGCATTACACCCACCATATAGCCTTCCTCAAAACAGCCACCATACCTACCTATTATGGCATTCTCATAGCCATTCCGATATATATTGCCATGCAACTACCACGGTTCCGTCTCATGACATGTGCCACCACTTCCATATTGTCATTGCATGATCGTAAGATAGCTAGCATGATGTTTCCATGGCTTGTCCATTTTTTTGATGTCATTGCTATGCTAGATCATTGTCACGGTACACTACCGAAGGCATTTCATATAGAGTCATCATTGGTCTAAGTATTGAGTTGTAAGTGTGATGATCATCATTAATAGAGCATTGTCCCGTGTGAGGAAATAAAAGAGGCCAGCGAAGCCCATTTATAAAAAAGAGGCCAAAGATACCCACCAAAATAAATAAAATAAAAATAAAAAAAGAGGCCAAAGAGCCCACAAAAAATGATAGAAAAGAGAGAAGGGACAATTGCTACTATCCTCTTTCCACACTTGTGCTTCAAGTATCACTATGATCTTCATGACGGAGAGTCTCCTATGTTGCCACTTCCATATACTAGTGGGAAATTTTCATTATATAACTTTGCTTGTATATTCCAATGATGGGCTTACTCAAAATTGCCCTAGGTGTTCGTGAGCAAGCAAGTTGGGTGCACACCCACTAGTTTCTTTTGTGAGCTTTTAGACACTTATAAGCTCTAGTGCATCCGTTGCATGGCAATCCCTACTCACTCACATTGATATCTATTGATGGGCATCTCCATAGCCCGTTGATACACCTAGTTGATGTGAGACTATCTCCTCCTTTTTGTCTTCTCCACAACCACCATATTCTATTCCACCTATAGTGCTATGTCCATGGCTCACTCTCAGGTATTGCATGAAAGTTGAAAAAGTTTGAGAACACTAAAGTATGAAACAATTGCTTGGCTAAAACCGGGGTTGTGCGTGATTTAAATACGTTGTGTGGGGAAGATGGAGCATAGCCAGACTATATGATTTTGTAGGGATAACTTTCTTTGGCCATGACATTTTGAGAAGACATGATTGCTTTGTTAGTATGCTTGAAATATTATTGTCTTTATCTCAAATGATAGACTATTGCTTCGAATCACTCATGTTTTAATATTCATGCCATGATTAGATTATATGATCAAGATTATGCTAGGTAGCATTCCACATCAAAAATTATCTTTTTTATCATTTACCTACTCGAGGACGAGCAGGAATTAAGCTTGGGGATGCTGATATGTCTCCGTCGTATCTATAATTTTTGATTGTTTCATGCCAATATTCTACAACTTTCATATACTTTTGGCAACTTATTATACTATTTTTGGGACTAACATATTGATCCAGTGCCCAGTGCCAGTTCCTGTTTATTGCATGTTTTTTGTTTTGCAGAATATCCATACAAACGAAGTCCAAACGTAATAAAAACTTACGGGGATTATTTGGAATATTTATGATTTTTGGGAAGAAGAATCCACGAAGTGCCCACAAGCCCTGTAGCCGCAGCCAGGGGGTGGGCCCGCGGCTGGCTGGCTTGTGGCCACTCCTTAAGGCGATTGGAGCCCTTTTTTCGCCGCAAGAAAGATAATATCCGGAAGAAAATCGTGTTAAAATTTTAGCCCAATCGGTGATACAGATCTCCGAGAATTTAAGAAATGGTGAAACGCAGAATCTGGGAGCGCAGAAACAGAATGACACACACAGAGAGAGAGAGAGAGAGATCCAATCTCGGAGGGGCTCTCGCCCATCCGCCGCCATGGAGACCATGGACCAGAGGGGAAACCCTTCTCGCATCTAGGGAGGAGGTCAAGGAAGAAGAAGAAGGAGAGGGGCTCTCTCCCCCTCTTTCCCAGCGGCGCCGGAACGGCGCTCGGGACATCATCGTGTGACGGCGATCTACACCAACAGCTCCGTCATCTTCACCAACACCTCCATCACCTTCCCCCATCTATATTCAACGGTCCACTCTCCCGCAATCCGCTGTACCCTCTACTTGAATATGGTGCTTTATGCTACATATTATTATCCAATGATGTGTTGCTATCCTATGATGTTTGAGTAGATTATCGTTGTCCTATCGGTGATTGATGAATTGCTATGGTTGGTTTAATTTGCTTGTGGTTATGTTGCTGTCCTTTGGTGCCCATCATATGATAGCGCGCGTGGATCACACCATAGGGTAAGTTGTATATTGATAGGACTATGTATTGGTAGGCTAGAGTGACAGAAGCTTCAAACCTAGCATAGAAATTGATGCATATGGGATTGAAGGGGACCAATATATCTTATTGCTATGGTTGGGTTTTACCTTAATGAACGTTAGTAGTTGCGGACGCTTGCTAATAGTTCCAATCATAAGTGCATAGAATTCCAATTAAGGGATGACATGCTAGTAGAGGCCTCTCCCACATAATACTTGCTATCGATCTAGTAACGTAGTCAATTGCTTAGGGACAATTCTGCAACTCCTACCACCACTTTTCCACACTCGTTAGACACTCGTATTTGTTTGTTTTTTCTAACTAGCCCCTAGTTTTATTTACGTGTTCTTTACTTTCTTGCAAGCCTATCCTATCACTCCTACAAAGTACTTCTAGTTTCATACTTGTTCTAGGTAAAGCGAACGTAAAGTGTGCGTAGAGTTGTATCGGTGGTCAATAGAACTTGAGGGAATATTTGTCGTGACTTTAGCTCCTCTTTGGGTTCGACACTCTTACTTATCGAGAAAGGCTACAATTGATCCCCTATACTTGTGGGTTATCAGTAGGTTAGTCCAAATATGTGTAAAAAGATATAAAAGTGTAGCAAAACATATAACAATGTCACCCAAAAGATCATGGAACAAGCAGAAATTATAGATACCTTTGGGACGTATCAGTCCCCCGCATGCAGGTGAGCCCCACTCCGAAACCTTCTAGAACCTTCCCGGTACAATACCAAAAAATACCGAACATTTTTGGTGGCCAAAATGGAACTTCCTATATAAAAATATTTACCTCCGGACCATTCCGGAACTCCTCGTGACATCCAGGATCACATCCGGGACTCCAAACAACTTTCGGTAACCACATACAATTCCCATTACAACTCTAGCATCACCGAACCTTAAGTGTGTAGACCCTACGGGTTCAGGAACCATGCAAACATGACCAAGACACATCTCCGGCCAATAACCAATAGCGGGATCTGGATACCCATATTGGCTCCCACATGTTCCACAATGATCTCATCGGATGAACCACGGTGTCGGGGATTCAGTTAACCTCCTATACAATTCCCTTTGTCTATCAGTATATTACTTGCCCGATATTCGATCGTCGATATCCGTATACCTTGTTCAATCTCGTTACCGGCAAATCTCTTTACTCATTCCGTAACACATGATCCCGTGACTAACTCCTTAGTCACATCGAGCTCATTATGATGATGTATTACCGAGTGGGCCCAGAGATACCTCTCTGTCACACGGAGTGACAAATCCTAGTCTCGGTTCATACCAACCCAACAGACACTTTTGGAGATACCTGTAGTGCACCTTTATAGTCACCAGTTACATTGTGATGCTTGATACACCCAAATCATTCCTACAGTATGCGGGAGTTGCATGATCTCATGGTCTAAAGAAAAGATACTTGACATTAGAAAAGCTCTAGCAGACGAACTACACGATATTGTGCTATGCTTAGGATTGGGTCTTGCCCATCACATTATTCTGCTAATGATGTGATCCCGTTTTCGATGACATCCAATGTCCATGGTCAGGAAACCATGATCATCTATTGATCAACGATCTAGTCAACTAGAGGCTCACTAGGGACATGGTGTGGTCTATGTATTCATACATGTATTACGGTTTCCGGTAAATACAATTATAGCATGAACAATAGACAATTATCATGAACAAGGAAATATAATAATAACCATTTTATTATTGCCTCTAGGGCATATTTTCAACACGGACACAACATTACGCTGTGGTGTTCCACGCGGTGTCAACTGTGAAACAATTCCACATTGTCTTAAGTGAGTACCAAACTCATAACTCATATACTCACCTCCTCGATCAGATCGTAGGAATTTGATCTTATTGTTATGATGATTTTCAACTTCACTCTGAAATTTATTGAACTTTTCAAACGTTTCAGACTTGTGCTTCATTAAGTAAACATAATTGTATCTACTTAAATCATTTGTGAAGGAGAGAATATAACAAAAACCACCGCGTGCCTCTATGCTCATTGGTCCGCACACATCAGTATGTATGATCTCCAACAAGTCACTTGCATGCTCCATTGTTCTGGTGAACGGGGTCTTAGTCATCTTGCCCATGAGGCATGGTTCACATCTGTCAAGTGATTCGAAATCAAGTGACTCCAAAAGTCCATCAGCATGGAGTTTCTTCATGCGTTTTATACCAATATGACCTAAGCGGCAATGCCATAAGAAAGTGGCGCTACCATTATCAACTCTACATATTTTGGCCTCAATGTTATGGACATGCGTGTCATCACTATCGAGATTCAACATGAACAAACCCCTCACATTGGGTGCATGACCATAAAAGATATTACTCATATAAATAGAACAACCATTATTCTGTGGCTTAAATGAGCAACCGTCTTGCAATAAACAAGATCCGGATATAATGTTCATGCTTAACGCATGCACTAAATAACAATTATTTAGGTTCATCACTAATCCCGATGGTGATTGAAGTGAGAGCTTGCGGACGGTGATCGCATCAACCATGGAACCATTTCGCATGCGCATCATCACATCGTCCTTCTCTAACCTTCTTCCATTCTGTAGTTCCTTCTTTGAGTTGCAAATGTGAGCAACCGAACCGGTATCAAATACCGAGGCACTACAAAGAGAGTTGTTGAGGTACACATCAATAACATGTATATCAAATATACCTTGTTTAGCATTGGCTGCCTTCTTATCGGCCAGATACTTGGGACAGTTCCGCTTCCAGTGATCAGTCCCCTTGCAATGATAACACTCAGTTTCCGGCTTGGGTCCAGCCTTGGGTTTCTTCATCAGAGGGGAACAACTTTGTCACTTTTCTTGGAGTTACCCTTCTTGCCCTTGCCGATTTTCTTGAAATTGGTGGTCTTATTGACCATCAACACTTGATGTTCTTTATGGATTTCTGACTCAGCGATTTTCAGCATCGCAAACAGCTCGGCGAGTGATTTATTCATCCCTTGCATGTTGTAGTTCAACACAAAGCCTTTATAGCTAGGTGGCAGTGACTGAAGAACTCTGTAAGTGATAGCCTCTTGCGGGAGAGCAATTCCCACCTCAGCCAGATGGTTAGAGTACCCAGACATTTTGAGCACATGTTCACTGACACACCCGTTCTCCTGCATTTTGCAAGCATAAAACTTATCGGAGGTTTCATACCTATCGATCTGGGCATTATTCTCAAAGATAAGCTTCAACTCTAGGAACATCTCATATGCTCCATGACGTTCAAAACGTCTTTGAAGTCCCGGTTCTAAGCCATACAAAACTGCACATTGAACTAATGAGTAGTCATCCTGACGCAACTGTGAGGCTTTCATAATGTCTGGGGTCTCCGGTTGGGATGGTGCTTCACCTAGTGGCGCATCAATGACATATTACTTTTGGGTAGCCGTAAGGATAAGCCTTAGATTACGGGCCCAATCAACAAAGTTTCTTTCATCATCTTTCAGCTTAGCTTTCTCTAGGAACGCATTAAAATTCAGGAGTGCTACTGCACGAGCCATTGATCTACAACATAAATTCGCAAAGATTTCTTAGACTATGTTCAAGATAATTGAGTTTAGTTAATCATATTACTAATAAACTCCCACTCAAATTGACATCCCTCTAGTCATTCGAGTGAAACTTGATCCAAATTTACTAACTCAAGTCCGATCATCACGTGAGTTGAGTTAGCTTCAATGGTGAACATCTCTTTGTTGATCATATCTACTATATGACTCATGTTCGACCTTTCGGTCTCTTGTGTTCCAAGGACTTGTCTGTACATGCTAGGCTCGTCAAGTTTAACCCGAGTGTTCCGCGTGTGCAACTGTTTTGCACCCGTTGTATGTGAACATAGAGTCTATCACACCCGATCATCACGTGGTGTATCGAAATGAAGAAATGTCGCAATAGTGCACACTTTGGGAGAACAAAATTTTATCTTGAAATTTTACTGAAGGATCACCTTATAATGCTACCGTCGTCCTAAGCAAAATAAGGTCCATAAAAGGATTAACATCCCATGCAAATCATAAGTGACATGATATGGCCATGAACTTTTGCTTTTTATCTCCATCTTGAAAGCACTGGCATGATCTCCATCGTCACCGGTGCCAAACCATGATCTCCATCATTGTGCTACCATCAAGGTTGTCGCGCTAACTATACTATTGCTACTAAAGCTACTGAACTAGCGATAAAGCAATATATCACCAAGCCCAAAATAATTAAAGACAACCCTATGGCTCGTGTCGGTTGCCGTAGCATCGACATGCAAGTCGATATTTAACTATTACAACTTGATCATCCCATACATCAAATATATCATATCATGCCTTTCGCCATATCATATCACATCATACCTTGCAAAAACAAGTTAGATGTCTGGCTGCTATGGGTATTTAGCAAGATCGCATCTTACTTACGCAAAACCACAATGGTGATACACAAGTTTCTATTTAACCTTCTCCAAGGACCGCCTTAGTCAAATTTGATTCAACTAAAGTTGGAGAAACAGACACTCGCCAACCATCTTTATGCAACAAGTTGCATGTTAGTCGATGGAACCAGTCTCTCGTAAGCGTACGAGTAATGTTGGTCCGGGTCACTTCATCCAAGTATATCGCGGAATCAACAAAATACGAAGGAGGGCAACAATCTGAATATCAATGCCCACAAACTCCTTTGTGTTCTACTTGAGATAGCATCTACACATAGACCTAGCTCATGATGCCACTGTTGGGGAACGTTGCATGGGAAAAAAATTCCTACACACACGTAAGATCTATCCATGGTGATGACCATCTACAAGAGGGGAGATTGGATCCACAAACCTTTGTAGATCGCTAAGCGGGAAGCATTAAGAAATGCGGTTGATGTAGTCGAACGTCTTCGCGATCCAAATCACAAGCCGTCCCACGATCCAATCACGATATAGCGCCAAACGGACGGCACCTCCGGTTCAGCACACGTACAGCTCGATGACGATCTCCGCCTTCTTGATCCAGCACGAGAAATAAAGAGGTAGCTGAATTCTCTGGCAGCACGACGGCGTGACGGTGATGATGGTGGAGCTACTCCGGTAGGACTTTGCTGTGCCGTACCGAAATAACTACGAGGTGTCACGAGGTGGTGGAGGGAGAGAGGGCTGCATCGTGGCTTGTGGTGCAAAAAGCCTCTCTACCCTCCACTATATATAGGAGGGGAGGGAGGGGTGGCGCCCTAGGGACTTGCCCTAGGGTTCGGCCGACACAAGGAAGATGGAGGAGTCATCCTCCAAGTCGGTTTGGAAGAGGATAACTCCTCTGCCTATTCGGTTTGACCCCACCTCTCTTTCCTTCTCCACTTCGGCCGAATAGGCCCTCTTGGGTTGGCCACCCAGCCCACCAGGGGCTGGTGCGCCATCCTTGGGCCTGTTTGGTCCCCTCCCGGGTGGGTGTCCCCTCCCGGTTGAACTCCGGAACCCATTCGTTTCTCCAGTACTTTATCGGTAATGCCAGAAATCCTTCCGGAAGCCAAATGGATACTTCCCATATATCAATCTTCGTCTCCGGGACTTCGAACAACATTCGTTTACCAACATCAATAATTCCACTATACCAAAACGTCACCGAACCTTAAGTGTGCAGACCCTACGTGTTCGAGAACTATGTAGACATGACCGAGATTATGCATATTGGATCCTACATATTCTATGAAGATATTAATCAGTTGAACCGCTATGTCAAGGATTCAGTTAATCCCGTATAACTTTCCCTTTGTCCTTCGGTATGTTACTTGCCCGATATTCGGTCGTTGATATCTCTATACCTATTTGAATCTCGTTACCGACAAGTCTCTTTACTCGTTCCGTAATACAAATCATGTGGCTAACTCTTTAGTCACAATGCTTGCAAGGCTTGTTGTGATGTTGTATTACTGAGTGGGCCCTGAGATACCTCTCCGTCATACAGAGTGACAAATAACACTCTTGATCCATGCTAACTCACGGACACCTTCGGAGATACCTCTAGAGCACCTTTATAGTCACCCAGTTACGTTGTGACGTTTGATACACACAAGGTATTCTTCCAGTTTCAGTGAGTTACATGATCTCATGGTCATAGGAACATATACTTGACATGCAGAAAAACAGTAGCAATAAAATGACACAATCACATGCTATGTTCATATTTTGGGTCTTGTCCATCACATCATTCTCCTAATGATGTGATCCCATTATCATGTGAGAACACTTGTATATGGCTAGGAAACCTTAACCATATTTGATCAATGAGCTACTCAACTAGAGGCTTACTAGGGACAGACTTGTTGTCTATATATCCACACATGTATGTGAGTTTCCATTCAATACAATTCTAGCATGGATAATAAACGATTATCTTGAACAAATAAATATAATGATAACTATTTTATTATTGCCTCCCGGGCATATTTCCAACAACTTATTCTTCACGTGCATATCCTCAACACGCTACTTGTGCAAACCAAATGCTTCATTTCACTCTGACAACTATGCTTTCGCTGCTTTGCACACTTGCGTGAGTACTTATTCCACTACACTCAGTTCACAACTAAGGAATTTCCTCACAAGGAATTTCCTCAGTGACGAATTTATAAAAATCGCCTATTGACCTCCCCACTAGTCGATATAATGCAGTTTCAATTGGTTTCAGAGCAAGGTACTCCCTTGTTCTATGTGATTTTGGTTTAACCACCTGGAGTTTTAGTTATGACGACCGCACGTATGATCAAAGTCACTGCAGGTTGTCCTACCTTTGAAGGAAAGGACTTCCCCAACTGGAAGAACAAGATGTGCATGCACCATGAAGCAATTGACAACGATGTCTCGTATATTATGGAAAGAGGTGTTCCCACTGTGGCTGAAACTGTCAATGCTGCTGATGTGAAGATGAAAGTGCATTATATCGACTAGAGGGGGGGTGAATACGAGATTTTTAGAATTTCATCGCTGAGGAAATTCCTCACTGATAAATAACGTGCACCAGAAACAACGCAGGATAAGACGTGCAAAGATTAAAACAATATTTTTCTTGATGAAGATTATGAAAAACAGTTTGCATAGTACACAGGCACAGAATAAGCAGGAGAGGATTAATTGGTATGATGAATATGAGGTTGAGGAAATTTAAAGAAAGTCTTCAGCGAATTCTTCAAACAGAGACAATGAAAGTCTTCAACATAAAATATTGAGGAATTGAAAGGGTTGAAGAAATAGAACCAGTATCACAATGAAGACAGTTGTTGATGACCCAGTTCCAACTGCTGTGACAATCGTACGTATGGTTTGGAGCGGCTTGGTATTGAAACCAAAGGACACACGGTCCCTACTATATTCTCCTTGAGCTAAGGACACACAGCCCTCGCCCAACACTCATGTTAAGTCTTCAGGGAAGACTTCCAAACCCTCACAAACTCGGTCACCCGATGATCCACAATTGACTGCAGGATTGCTCTAAACCATGACGCCTAACTGTTTGGAGGATGCACAGTCCTCAAAGGTAAAAGGCTTCAGTTCCACACAGGAACAAATTCTTCAGTGATGCTCAATCACTTGGTTTTTGGTTTGTGGTTTGGTGTTTGGGGGTATTTCCTCACTGATGATTTACTCTCGAAGACTCTGAGGAATTTGGGTTGCTCTAAATGACAAGTGCCAGTTTCTCGCGAAGCAGCCAACCATCTAATGGTTGTGGGGGCGGCTATTTATAGCCTAGGAGCATCCCGACATCATTTGACATAAATGCCCTTAAATATTATGACCGTTCGTGTGGATAAGAGCGGTGAGGTGTCGCGTATCGCGGTAACGGTCGGGACCCTCAACTGTGAGAGTCCTCATGTCTCTCATATTCCTCACTTGAGGATTTTGTAGGATTACGCTTGGGTTGAGCATCATGAGGAAATTCATTCCGTAGTATTACCTCGACCCCCTTTAACATTATGGTGTTCCTATGACTGAAGAGTGAAGAAAATGAAACAGAAAGAATAAATCTTCATGCTTCAAAGTCTTTGGATTGATTTTCTTCAGGACACACCGAATTCCTCATCTTCAATATCTTCATGAGGAATATCAATTTCAGTACAATTTGTTCGCGATCAAAATCTTCAGCATAAAACCAATTGCTTCAGTCGAAGATATACATTTTTACGGGTCGATATTCATCGTATAACTCAAACTCCCCAGTGACTTATAGAGTCTGTGTACACTTATAAACACATTAGTTACTTAACCTATAAGTCTTCAATCCACCAAAATCACTAAGGGCACTAGATGAATAGGCGTGAGGATTCTTGGCGACAGGCTTCTTCATTGGTCCAGTAGCAGTGTCTTCTCGTTCTTCATCAGACTCTACAGTGCGGAATGAAGAAAAAAACTGTCCTCAAGGTTAGGAACTCGAATTGGCTTGAATTTCTTCTTGGGAGGCCACGACCAATCAAAGTCCTGAGTAAACTCCAATTCATCAAGTTCCTCTTGAGTCTTCAGATGAGCCAAAGTGGCCCAGGTACGATCAAACATCCCATGAAGATAATAGTGATTTTCCTCACTACATTCCGAGTCTCGTTGATGGTTTTCACAATGACACTGAATTGGCATTTTACCCATTTGTGATTGCGATCGACCTTCTGATTAAGACAAAGGAGTATCTCTCTGTTGTTCATCACTCTTGGGGCAACAGGGCTTGGCAGATCTTGGGTAGCAGTGTCATCATATGAAGAATATGACTCTGCTTCACGGAACTGGCCATCTAGGGGCTGATTTCCTTCGTCAATGATAGATTTTCCATTGCCTTCAACTGGCTCAAACGTATTCTTGATGACTCTAACAGGCGGGAGATATCTAATGTGATTAAGAAAATCAGCAAGGTAGTTGATGCCTGGCCTGCTTCTGATGAATCTCATGATCCAAGGAGCATAAATCTTCATGTCAAAGGGTGACAGAGCATTATCAGCTAAAGTCCTCAGGAAGAAGTCATGAAGGTTTATTGGTATGCCATGGATGATATTGAAGAGGATGTTCTTCATGATGCCTACGACATCTTCTTCATCATCATGGCCTTTGATAGGAGTGATGACATTGGCCAGGATTCTGTAGATGGTTCATGGTTCATACTTCAAGTCTTGAACCACAAAGCTAGTCCTTGGAGGTTGGTCCTTGGCCAAAGGCTTCATGAGGACTTCCATCAGTCTGTTGGACAGGTCCCGTTCATCATACATTAGCACTGCATTTTCTGAGGGAATTGATACTGGAAGTGCACGAAGCAATTCAGTGGCTGGTGCTTTGTATGCGTGTGCTGAGTCATCCAGTCCAACACGCAAGTGTTGACATCCTTCGGGTCTCCAGAGATATGCAAATTAGCGTAGAACTGAAGAATTATGTCACTGTTCCAGTCACCTATGTCAGTGCAGAGAGGCAGGAATCCAGCTTCGTGAAGAACATTGAGGACTGGAATGAAGCAAGGATTTCTTCCATGTAAACGTGAGGAATATGCTTGTGCTAAAATATTTTGTTCCTCCCACAAAGCACATATGCATAGTAGTTGAGCTGAGTCCTCGTCCAGAATTTCCAGTGCCTGATGCAAAGCTTATCATACAGATTTGCACCTGCGAAGTACATCTGTTCTTCATAGAAAGCTTCCTTTTGAAACTTTGGCCTCCTCGACAAAGGCTGATTTTGCTGCGGTTGAAGATTATGCTTCTCTTCTTGAAGAGGAGCTACTATCATTGCTGTTTCTGTGTTGACCACAACAATAGAAGTTTCGGTGTTAGGTGAAGGAGCATTTTCTTCATTCTGACTTTTTTCTTCAGGTTGAGGATTTTCCTCAGCTTGAGGAATTTGCATGGTGGAGGAGCCAAAATCATCAGCTGATGCAGCTGATCCTTGAGCAGATTCATCACAGACGGTCTTCCCATCAGATCCTGTGAGGATTTCTGTTGCAGCAGGAGTAGGAGGGATTTGGGTTGACCTTGGTGAGCGACGAGTCTCTTCCAGAAGTCATCACGGAAAACTGGAGTGGTGCAATAAATATCATCAGATTTCTTTTGAGGAATGGAGGATTGAGGAATATCATCAATTTGTATTTCCTCATCCATGATTTCTTCAGATTCAACATCTTTCATTTCCTCATCTTCTTCTGGATTGACATAGTCAATTCCGAAGGGAACCATTGCGTAGGATGGAGCTACATTCAGAGGCGTAGCATCCATTGGGGCAGTTGAAGAATCTGTCTGAGTGACCTTTGGCCGCTTGGCCTCTAAGGATTCTATGGTCATTGAAGCTTTTCTTTCCTTTGCTTCTTTCTCAGCAGCTTTGGTCTTCTTCACGTCTGATGCAGACGAAACCATCTTCTTCACTTTGAGGGTTGAGCTGAAGGAATTCTTTATTTAGGAGTTGGTGCAGTCTCAGTCCTGGCAGTTTCCTCACCTGAAGCATTTTTTCAGCAAGAACATTTTCTTCAGCTGGAGCAGATTCATCAGTTGGTGTATCTTGAGGAATTTCCTCAGCAGCAGGTTCATCAGGTTCATCTTCTTCGGTCAGCTGATCCGAATAGATGGACTCACATAGCTTTTGCTGCACAGGAGGAGCAACCTTCTTGTTTTATTCATCAACTTCATCAGTTGCAAACTTGATGAAATTCACCTTGAGACTTTGACGATCATATAGGTTTGTGTACTTGTTTGTCAAAGTCTTCGGTTCAGCCTGGGTTGAAACAAGAGCTTCAGGCGTCAGATTGAGGAGATTCTGCTTGAGGAATTTCTCCTTCTTCAGTTTCGAAGCCTTTGCTTGCTTGGCTTGCTGCTCTTTCCATTTTTCCTCGTTGATGAATGTGGCAACCATGTGACTGAGACCAGGGGGAACCTTCAAATCATCAATGGGAGTGTTTGGATTTTCATACCAGACATTGATGAAGTCCAGCAGAACCTTGGGGTCCATGGCAAGAGGAATGGAGCTGCCTGAGGATTGTGCAACTCGTTCCTGCTTGTTTCTCATGATTGCTTGAAGAGTTTCATCATCGAATTCCTCACTTCCTTCTGATGCAGAAGGGATGTTGATGACTTTGCTTGGACTGGGTCTTATGCCTCTTCCAGCAGTCATTTTAGTCTTAGAAAGAGTTGGTGAAGACTTTGTAGCAGAGCTCGTGGCAGATGGTACTGAGGAGCTGGAATGAGCAGGCTGATGCTTTACTATCTGCTTTTGTTCTGGCTATGAGGATTGTGGTGCTGTTGAAGGTTTTTGCACTGGTGCAACCTTTTGAGGAAATTGCTCTTTAGGCACTGAGGCCTTTGGTTTCTTTGGTGTAGTCTTCATTTGAGAAATAGCTGTACCAGAAGTTTCATCAGCAGAAGAGGTGGTTGCAGTGGTAGCAACAATAGATTCCTCATTGGATTTCTTCACTGCAGCTTATGCTTTCCTTTATAGCTTAGACAGATGTTTGTCTTTCTCCTCAGGGTAATCCTCAATTGTTTCAACGCTTGAGGGATGTGCAACCTGTTGATTACCAAGAGGAGGCCTCTTGCAAGGTGGCTCGAGGGCGAATTTCTTCGCATACTTTGGAGTTACATAGCGATATTCCTTCCACTCCTTATTCCACGTGTGTTCTATTTTCTGATGCTGTATTTTACGCTTCGACATGGGTTCTTTGCCATATATTTCCTCATCAGGTGTGCAGTAGCTAGCGTATATGTCTTCAGGAATATCAATTGCAGTGTTATGTTCAAGTTTCTTTCCTCCTTTTTTGCTTTCTGTCATCTTCCATTTTCTTCACCCGAGGCTTTTGCTAAGGAATTTCCACTCTTGAAGATTCTCATGACACTAGTAAAGTTTCTTCAAGGAACGTTGCAAAGGAGTTAAGTTGATGAGAACCTAGTGATTCATCAGCTGACATTTTGTACCTGTGAACAGAGTATGGGTGCGAGGAAATTGGAGAGGTCATATGTGTTCTCAGATTTGAAGAAATTGAAAATTTTAGAAGTTGAGGAATTTGGCCAGCGGGTTGAGGAATTTGACTAAGCATTCTGATCTTGGGTTCCATAGTTGTGCAGATTCGAGAATTTACACAATTGAGGAATCTCATGAAGAATTTTAGTGGCTTAGAGAAATTCATCAAGTGTTTGAGGAATTGAGTGTGCGAGGCTCACAGACACTAAGGAAAAACAGATTTCGCAAATCTAAAGTGAAATAGCAGATCAACAGGGGTAGTAAAATAAGAACACGAAGAACAGAGGCAGTAAAAGTGAGAAGCTCTTTGGTTCAGGTCTGCTGTGCCCTAACTTGGTGGCAGAAAACACCTACGGCGGCGGCGGAGGAAGATATTCCGCTTCCGGCGTGAGTTCGGCGAGGGCAAGGGCGAGGCAGTGAAGCTGTTCCTTACCGGCGACGAGATTGCTAGCGGTGGCGCTAGGTTTGAGCTCGAGCGGAGAGATGACGTGAGGATGAAGGGTTTTAACTCAGGGGGGTAAGGACCTATTTATAACTCAGGTGGAAAACTGTTTGAGCGAATCTTTAATACCGAACTGCCCTTGCCTGTTCATCTCCGCACGACAGTAGGGCCCATGATAGAAGTGGTGGAGATCGTGTTTATCCTAGCGTGGGAAGTGGGTTCAGTTACTATGTAACGTCATAAAATTTATTTTTGAAGATTTGAGGATTTCATTGCAAAATCCTCAGCTGACAAGGACACAGTGAGGATTTTGAACAAGTTTCAAGTAGAACGCATATGAAGAATTGAATAGACTGGGTTGAGTATAGCATAGAGGGGAGTCGGGTCCGATCACATTCACTTAGATGAAATATCAAATTGAAGAAATAGCTATAAGTGAATGCTGTTGAGGACATTGAAATCTCAGTCTATATATATAGGCAAATGAAAATCATCAAACGCATTGAAGATTTTGAAGATTTTGAAAATCTTGAGTATTTTGAGACAAAGCGTCAAGTTGATGAATTTAAACGTTGAAGAAAAACAACTTGAAGAATTTTAAAGTTGGGTGGTGGCGTGGACAACCGTATAAGAATGATGATTTCATGCGCCGCGTACAATTGTCATTGGGCCCTGAGAACCAAATTCTTCATTAATTTCCTCACACTAAGAGTGATATTCTTCGTTGATTGAAGAAAATCGATTCTTCATGTGTTGCACATTTAAGTCATCAATTTTGCATAAGTGTTAGGATGTGTGCATGTTTTCACAAAACATTTGAAGACTCTAAGATATTTAGCTCACACCTCAACTTGCAAAACCTTTTCTCATCCAAGGCCTTAGTGAAAATATCTGCTAGCTGATCGTCAGTCTTCACATGGTCGATGATGATATTGCCCTTGAGAACATGGTCCCGAAGAAAATGATGACGAATTTGGATGTGTTTAGTCTTCGAGTGTTGTACTGGGTTGTATGCGATCTTGTTTGCACTCTCACTGTCGCAATAGAGAGGCACATTCTTCATGCTCATGTCGTAGTCCTTGAGGGTTTGCTTCATCCATAGCAATTGAGCACAAAATGATCCAACAGCAATGTACTCAGCTTCGGAAGTGGAGAGAGGAACATAGTTGTGCTTCTTTGAGGACCAGCAGACTAATGATCTTCCGAGGAAATGACAAGTGCCAGAAGTTTATTTGCGATCCACACAGTCACCAGCATAATCAGAATCAGAATATCCCACGAGATGAAGATTTGAGCCCTTGGGGTACCATAATCCTAGTGTTGGTGTGTGAGCTAAGTATCGAAGGATATGCTTCACAGCCTTATGGTGTGATTCCTTCTGTTTTGCTTGAAAATGAGAACACATGCAAACCCTAAGCATTATATCTGTCCTAGATGCACATAGATACAATAAAGAGCCAATCATCGAGCGATATACCTGCAGATCGAAATCTTTACCATTTTCGTCAGTGCAGAGGTGGTCGTTGGTTGGCATGGGAGTCTTGGCGCCTTTGCATTCATGCATGTCGAATTTCCTCAGAACATCCCTGAGGTATTTCTCCTGTGAGATGAAGATGCCATTGCATTGTTGATGAATTTGAAGACCTAAGAAGAATTTCAGCTCCCCCATCATAGACATCTGATATTCTTCACTCATTATGTAAGCAAATTCATCACTGTAACGTTTGTCAGTACAGCCAAAGATAATGTCACCGACATATATTTGGCACACAACTAGCTCATTATCATAGGATTTAGTGAAAAGAGTTGGATCGAGTGAACTAGGTTTGAAGCCTTTCTTCATGTGGAATTCCTTCAATGTGTCATACCACGCCCGAGGGGCTTGCTTGAGGCCATAAAGTGCCTTTTTGAGTCTGAAGACTTTGTCTAGATTCTTTGGATCCTCAAAACCTGGGGGCTGAGCAACATATACTTGTTCCTCAAGCTTACCATTGAGGAATGCACTTTTCACATCCATTTGATATAAATTAATGTTATGATGATTAGCATAAGAAAGTAGAATTCGAATAGCTTCAAGTCTAGCAACAGGTGCAAAAGTTTCATTGAAATCAATTCCTTCAACCTGTGTGTAGCCTTGGGCTACAAGTCGTGCCTTATTCCTCACCACTTGACCGTCCTCATCTTTCTTGTTTCGTAACATCCACTTGGTGCCGATGATATTGTGCTTGCGAGGATCTGGTCGTTTGATGAGATCCCACACGTCATTTAGCTTGAATTGAAGAAGTTCATCTGGCATGGCTTGAATCCACTCAGGTTCCATAAAAGCCTCAGCAACTTTTGAAGGTTCTGTGATAGACACAAAAGAAGAATGCTCACAAAAGTTAACTTAGTGTGAAGCTTTTGAGCGAGTGAGAGGACCTGGCTTGGTTATGTCATCGAGGATTTTGTCAAGTTCTACTTCATTTGCAATCCTTGGATGAGCTGGTTGAGGATTTCGTGTGGGCTGAGGAATTTGATCTGGAGAAATTTCCTCACGAGCATCTTCTTGAATTTCATCAGTGTTGGGTACGATTTCTTCAGCAATTTCCTCAGTAGGAACAATATCTTCAGTAGCTTTGAACTTGATTGCTTCCTCACGAGATAATTTATCTAGGTCAGGAGGCAATTTCTCTCTTTGCGAGCCATTAGTTTCATCGAACCGCACATCTACAGTTTCAACAACCTTGTTGTGATAGGTGTTGAAGACTCTGTAAGTGTGCGAGTCCTTTCCGTAACCGAGCATTAAACCCTCATGTGCTTTAGGGGCAAATTTTGAGCTATGGTGAGGATCTCTAATCCAGCATTTTGCACCGAAGACTTTGAAATAACTTACATTGGGTTTCTTGTCAGTGAGGAGTTCATATGAGGTTTTCTTGAGGAATTTGTGAAGATATACCCTGTTGATGATGTGGCAAGCAGTGTTGATTGCTTTAGGCCAGAAAATGAGGAGTCTGATATTCTTCAAGCATAGTCCGTGCCATTTCAAGCAGAGTCTTGTTCTTTCTTTCAACGACACCGTTCTGTTGAGGAGTATAAGGAGCAGATAATTCATGAGTAATACCAAGTTCATCAAGATAATCATCAAGACCAGTGTTTTTGAATTATGTCCCATTATCAATCCTAATGTGTTTGATCTTGACGGCGAAGTTCGTCGAGGCCCTTGAGGAAAATTGTTTGAAGATTTCCTGCACTTCAGTTTTATACAGAATGATATGCACCCAAGTATATCTAGAATAACCATCAACCTTGACAAATCCATATAAGGATGCTGCATTGGTTAGAGTAGCATAATGAGTAGGTCCAAATAGATCCATCTGAAGCAATTCAAATGGATGAGTAGTAGTCATCATAGTCTTCGAGGGGTGTTTGGATCTGGTCATTTTTCCAGACTCACAAGCACCGCAGAGGTGGTCCTTGAGGAATTTGACTGATTCGATGCCAATGACATGCTTCTTCTTCGTCAGCGTGTGCAAATTTCTCATGCCTGCATGACCAAGTCTTCGATGCCATAGCCAACCTTCTGAGGTTTTTGCTAGTAAGCATGTGGCTGGTTGAGGACCTGTGGAACAATCAACAATGTACAAATCTCCTCTCCTAACACCTCCGAAGACTTTGGATCTATCAAATTCCATGATGCCTACACATCTATATTTTCCAAATATAACAACCATATCAAGATCACAAAGCATTGAGACTGACATGAGCTTAAACCCAAGGGATTCGACAAGCATCACTTTGTCCATGTGTCTGTCTTTGGAAATAGCCACTTTGCCAAGCCCCAATAACTTGCTTTTACCTTTGTCAGCATAAGTGATTTGCTTGAGTGGTGATGGAGTCAGTGGCATATTCATCAGCAAGATTTTATCATCAGTCATGTGGTGTGTGCATCCACTACCAAGAACCCACTCAGTACTCTTGGGTTTGTCATCCTGCAGATGAATTAGTACAACTTACCATCTCATATGCTTCAGACTTGAAGAATATGATATCAATTTCATCAGATAGGAATTTCATCATAAATAGTAAATTTGAGGACATGTGAAATGTTATCATTTCATCGATTTTAGCTTGCGTCCTATCAAGCATTTTCCTCAGGTCGCCAGCAAATTCTTTAGATGATCATTTTCATCTAGAGACCTGACCTGCAGAAGTGATTAGTTAAATTTCTTCACCACCTACATCTGAAGGGGTGGCAAAGAGTTCATCATCCTGCGAGCACCATATGAGAAAGGGGGCATTGAAGCTACTGCACTTCTCTTCATAGTAGGGGGGTTAGAGTACTCAAATGAATAGGCAGAGAAGTTCTTTGAGGATTTATGAACATAATGATTTGAGGTATAATGCTCATATTCATATCCCTTGTAATTTCCCTACTTATCAGAAGCATTAGCACGAGTACGAGCATAGTTTTGACCAGTTGAGGATTTTGATCCTCTTGAAGACTTTGGTACACCTGAGGAATTTGATCTGGGGTTCCGGTTCTTCACTGGTGGTGTCATGAGGACATTCACCTGAAGATTTTCCAAGCAACTTTTGGGGACCCAGATTTTCCTCAGGGGTGGTCCTTTCCTGTAGTTAGTTCCAACATATCGAGCAAATACTTAACCAGATTGATTTTTGATCAGTTTATCGTTGGAGTCAAATGACTCATCTGAGGAATAGGATAATTCACATGCAAAGCCTGTTAGATTGGATGGATCAACCGGAGGTCCTTTAGCAGCAACCCATGAGGTTTTGGGATACTGCTCAGGTTTCCAGTATGATCCATCAGCATTCAGTTTCCTTTCAAAGGAAATTCCTTCTTTCCTCGGGTTACTGTCTAAAATCTGCTTTTTAAGCACATCGCAAAGGGTTTGATGCCCTTTGATACTTTTGTGCATGCCTGTCACATACAATTCCTTCAGCCCTGCATTTTCGCCAGTGACATTTGTGGTTTCCTCAAGTGAGGAATTTGATACCACATGAGAAGTTGAAGAATTTGTAGCAATAGAAGCATTTGATGATTCTGGTGGAGAATTGGCAGTTTCTCGTTCGATGCATTTGAGACATGGTGGAGTGAATTCAACCTGAGCGGCACTGATCTATTGATCAATTAATGAATCATTTTCCATTCGAAGATCATCATGAGACATCTTCAACTTCTCAAGATCAAGTTTCCTTTGAAGAAATTCATGGGGAAGTTTCTCATGATCAGCCAAGAGTGTGCCATGACGATCTTGAAGACTATCAAATTTGGACTGAAGACTTTTCATATCTTCAGTGAGGATTTGGTTGTGATTCATTTCATCATTCAACAGGTCATCGCTTCTGTCTAGTAGTTTTTGAAGCTTTTCAAGGGCAGTATTTTGTTTAGTTGCAATGTTGGCAACTTTATTGTAACTGGGTTTTTTATAATCATCAGGTTCACAGTCACTTGAATCAGAGGAGGAAGTGTCATTCAGTACCTTTGAACCTTTTACCACGAAGCAATAGGTTAGAGCGAAGTCATCAGCATAGTCATCAGTTTAGATGGTGTTGTCGTTTTCTTCAAGGTTGAAGATTGACTTGCTGACGAATGTGGTAGCTAGTGCAAGACTTGACACACCAGACTCTGAGTCTTCTTTAGAACCTTCCTCTTCATCACATTCCTCAGATTCTTCCTCAGAATCCATTTCCTTGCCAATGAGTGCCCGAGCTTTTCTGAAACTAGTCTTCTTGTGCTATGAGGACTTTGAGGATGAGGATTTTGAAGATTTCTTCATTTTTTTCGAGTCATCAGAATTTTCATCCTTGTATTTCTTCCTCTTTGATACCTTCACCCAGCGAGGACAATCAGCAATGTAGTGACCAAATTTCTTGCATTTGTAGAAGGTTCTTTTCTTGTAGTTCTCAGATGAAGATTATATATTCCTCATATCTCTTCTTGAAGATTTACCAAACTGGCCACGCCTAGTAAACTTTTGGAATTTACTCACGAGCATTGCAAGCTCCTGTTGAAGTTCTTCAGGATCACCAATGCTGCAATCTGAGTCTTCTTCTTCAGATGAGGAAATTGCTTTGGCCTTCAGCGCACGAGGTCTAGAGTAGCTTGGTCCATACAGATCTCTGTTTTCTTCGTGTTGGAATTCATGAGTATTGAGTCTTTCGAGTATATCAAGAGGATCAAGCATCTTATAGTCCAATCTTTCTTGAATCATCAGAACCAATGTATCAAATGATGAATCCACAGATCTTAGCAGTTTCTTCACAACTTCATGGTCAGTAATGTCTCGAGCTCCTAGTTCTTGCGGTTCATTTGAGATGTTAGTGAGTCTATCAAAGGTATCTTGGAAGCTTTCATTGTCAAGCCTCTTGAAGTGATTGAAGAGATTGCGAAGAACAATAACACGAGAGTCACGCTGAGTTGATATTCCTTCATTGACTTTGGATAACCTATCCCAAATAAGCTTCACTGTGCCCAAAGCACTCACTCTGCCATATTGACCTTTGAACAGATGGCCACAGATGATATTCTTCGCTTGAGAATAAAGTTGCTTGAATTTATTCACATCAGCGGCAGAGACAGTAGCAGCGATGGAGGGAACGCATTGTTCCAAATGTACCAGAGATTATTGTCAATAGCTTGAAGATGCATTTGCATCTTGGTCTTCCAGTAGGGAAAGTCCTTTCCTTCGAAGGTAGGACATCCTGTAGTAACTTTGATCATACTTGCAGTCGACATAACTAAAACTCGAGGTGGTTAAACCAAAATCACACAGAACAAGGGAGTACCTTGCTCTGATACCAATTGAAAGTGCGTTATATCGACTAGAGGGGGTGAATAGGAGATTTTCAGAATTTCATTGTTGAGGAAATTCCTTTTGAGGAAATTCCCCACTGATGAATAACGTGCAGCGGAAACAACGCATGATAAGAGGTGCAAAGATTACAACAATAATTTTCTTGATGAAGATTATGAAAAACAGTTTGCATAGTACGCAGGCACATAATAAGCATGTGAGGATTAACTGGTATGAAGAATTTGAGGTTGAGGAAATTCAAAGAGAGTCTTCAACAAATTTTTCAAACAGAGACAATAAAAGTCTTCAACATACAACATTGAGGAATTGAAAGGGTTGAAGAAATAGAACCAATATCACAATGAAGACAGTTGTTGATGACCCAGTTCCAACTGTTGTGACAGTCGTACGTCTGGTTTGGAGCGGCTTGGTATTGAAACCAAAGGACACACAGTCCCTACCGTATTCTCGTTGAGCTAAGGACACACAGCCCTCACCCAACACTCGTGGTAAGTCTTCAGGGCAGACTTCCAAACCCTCACAAACTTTGTCACCCAACGATCCACAATTGACTACTGGATTGCTCTAGACTATGACGCCTAACCGTCTGGAGGATGCACAGTCCTCAAAGGTAAAAGGCTTCCGTTCCACACAGGAACAAATTCTTCAGTGATGCTCAATCAGTTGGTTTTTGGTTTTTGGTTTGGTGTTTGGGGTATTTCCTCACAGATGATTTACTCTCGAAGACTCTGAGGAATTTGGGTTGCTCTAAATGACAAGTGTCAGTTTCTCGCGGAGCAGCCAACCAGCTAATGGTTGCGGGGGCGGCAATTTATAGCCTGGGAGCATCCCAACATGATTTGACATAAATGCCTTTAAATATTATGACCGTTCGTGTGGATAAGATCGGTGAGGTGGCACGAATCGCGGCAACGGTCGGGACCCTCAACTGTGAGAGTCCTCATGTCTCTCATATTCCTCACTTGAGGCTTTTGTAGGATTAGGCTTGGGTTGAGCATCATGAGGAAATTCATTCTGTAGTATTACCTCGACCCCCTTTAACAGTACGGTGTTCCTATGACTGAAGAGTGAAGAAAATGAAACAGAAAGAATAAATCTTCACGCTTCAAAGTCTTCTGACTGATTTTCTTCAGGACACACCGAATTCCTCATCTTGAATATCTTCATGAGGAATATCAATTTCATCGCAATTTCTTCACGATCATAATCTTCAGCATAAGACCAATTTCTTCAGCCGAAGATATACATTTTTAGGGATCGATATTCATCGTATAACTTAAACTCCTCAGCGACTTATAGAGCCTGTGTACACTTATAAACAAATTAGTTACTTAACCTATAAGTCTTCAAACCACCAAAATCACTAAGGGCACTAGATGCACTGATAGAAGAGATTCAAGCAACTCGACTCTCAAGCAAATAATATCATATGTGGACATATGAGCAAAGGTTAGTATGGCAGAGTGAGTGCTTTGGGCTCTGCAAAGAAAATATGGGAAAGGTTGTCCAAGGTCCAAGAAGGAGTGTCCACTCAACGTGGCTCTCGAGTTGATATTATTTACAATCTCTTCAATTGCTTCAAGACACTTGAGAATGAAAGGTGCCAAGACACCTTCAATCGTCTCACCGTCGTGGTATTTTCGGGACAGATGCTTGGGGCTGGCTTAAAGAGGTGAGAGCAAGGCCGCCGTGGAGATCTGGAACTGGTTGGGCAACAACATGCGATGGTTTACCCAGGTTGGGGCCCTCGTGTGGAGGTAACATCCCTACTCCTGCATGTGTGGTCTATATAGAGAGTATATGGTTGTACATGGTACTCTTGGAGTTGTCTGGAGGCAGAAGAAGGAGGCCGGGAGCTCTCCCCTTCTCCTGGAGAGTGGGGAACGAGAGAATGGGGGGGAGACAGGGAGGATCCTCCCCCTCTTGTGCGTGTGTGTGTGTGTCCGTATGGCTCTGGCTGCCCGTGGGTTGGCTCCGTGGGTCACCTTATAAAGGGGTGCCTAGGGTGAAAAGGGTGGCCCACGTGGCCTAACTTTACTATTGGACATGATGGGTGAGGGGGGCCGCCTGGCCTAACTTCACTGTTGGAGGTGACCGGTGCGTGGTGATGCAGACTGGCCTGCCAGGGCAAAGTGATACAGGCTACAACGTCCTCCCGTCATGTCTGATGGGACGCTACAGCTGACCTCGCTTGGCTCCACCCGAATAGGTTTCCAGTCGGACAAGCTCCAGCCGGACGGGTTCCAGTCGGACAGGTCTCCAGCTGGCACGCTACAGCCGAACAGGTTCGAGCCGGCAGCCAGCAGCCGGCAGCCAGCAGTCGGCAGCCAGTAGGCTCCAGCCGGTAGACTGCAGTCGGCAGCCAGCAAACTCCAGCCGGTAGGCTGGAGCCGATAGCCAACAGGCTCTAGCCAGACGGTCTTTTGTCTTTACTCCTTCGATTGTCTTTGTTAATTCGCGGGGTATGGCATACTAGGGGCAATTCCCCAGATGTTTTAAAACGTTGTATTGTCTCCTTTAGCCTACCCGGGGTTACCCCCCCCCCCACCCGACACTCACTGACATTTCCAATGAGCTACACGCTCTTGGAGCCAGAGACATCACTGACCATGAGGTGGTGAAGAAACTGATGATATCTCTTGATTCTTCATTCGATACAATAGTTCTGACGATTGAAGAATGAAGAGACTACAAGGCACTAGACCCTGCTGATATTCTTGAGAGACTCAATACTCATGAATTTCGACAAGCTGAGAAAAGAGACCTTTATGGATCAAGCTATGGAAGACCTCGTGTGCTGAAGGCAAAGGTTATTTCCTCTTCTGAAGAAGAAGTCTCTGATTGCAACCTTGGTGGCCCTGAAGAACTTCGCCAGGAACTTGCTATGCTCGTGAGGATATTCTATAAGTTCTCAAGACGAGGCCAGTTCGGAAAGTCTTCAAGGAGAGATATGAGGAAATTAGAATATTCATCTCAGGTATACAAGAAGAGAACCTGCCATAAATGCAAGAAATATGGTCATTATATTCTTGACTGTCCTTGCTGGGTAAATGAATCAAAGAAGAAGAAATACAAGGATGACAGTTCTCATGACTCAAAGAAAAAGAAGAAATCTTCAAAGTCCTCATCCTCCAAGTCTTCATCACACAACAAGAAAATCTTCACAAAGGCTCAGTATATTATCGGCAAGGAAATGAATTCCGAGGAAGAATCTGAAGAATGTGACAAAGAGGAAGGTTTTGAAGAGGATTCAGAGTCTGGTGTGGCAAGCTTAGCCCTTTCTACCACATTCGTCAGCAAGTCCATCTTCGACTTCGAAATAAATGACAACGTCAACAACATTGACGTCTATGGTGATGACTTTTCTCCCACCTATTGCTTCATGGAAAAAGGTTCCAAGGTACCTAGCCACTCTTCCTCTTCTAACTCAAGTGACTGTGAACCTGATGACTCCTACTTCTTGAGCTTGCGTTGGTTTTCCCTTGAAGAGGAAAGGGTGATGCAGCAAAGTAGATAATTATTTCCCTCAGTTTGTTGAGAACCAAGGTATCAATCCAGTAGGAGGTACAAGCAAGGCCCCAATATTAGCAACTGCACAAACAATCAAACACTTGCACCCAACGCAACAAAGGGGTTGTCAATCCCTTCACAGTGATTTGCAAGGATGAGATCTGATAGAGATAGAACTAAAAGTAAATAAATGGCAGCAATATATTTTTGGTTCATAGATCTGAAAATATAATATGGAAAATAGAACCGGGGGCCATAGGTTTCACTAGAGGCTTCTCTCATGAAGGAAAATAATACGATGGGTGAAAAAATTACTGTCGAGCAATTAATAGAAAAGCGAATAATTATGAAGATATCTAGGGCAATGATTATGCATATAGGCATCACGCTCGTGTCAAGTAGACCGAAACGATTCCGCTTCTACTACTATTACTCTGCACATCGACCGACTCCTGCGTGCATCTAGAGTATTAAGTTCATGAAGAACAGAGTAATGCATTAAGTAAGATGACAAGATGTAGAGGGATAAACTCAAGAAATATGATGAAAACCCCATCTTTTTATCCTTGATGGCAACAATACAATACGTGCCTCGCTACCCCTACTTTGTCACTAGGTGAGGACACCGCAAGATTGAACCAAAAACTAAGCACTTCTCCCATTGCAAGAATTACTAATCTAGTTGGCCTAACAAAACCAATAACTCGAAGATACTTGCAAAGATATGAAATCATGCATATAAGAATTCAGAGAAGATTCAAATAATATTCATAGATAATCTGAACATAAACCCACAATTCATCGGATCTCGACAAACACACGGAAAATAGTATTACATCGGATAGATCTTCATGAAGAGCATGAAGAACATGGTATTGAAGATCAAAGAGAGAGAATAAGCCATCTAGCTAATAGCTATGGACCCGTAGGTCTGTGGTAAACAACTCATGCATCATCGGAAGAGCAATGGAGTTGATGTAGATGTCCTCCGTGATTGAATCCCCCTCCGGCAGATTACCGGAAAAGGCTCCCGGATTGGATCTCATGGAAACAGAGGCTTCCAGCGGCGGAAAAGTATTTTTTGGTGTCGCTCTCATAGTGGGAGAATATTAGGGATTTTATAGGCCAAGAATTAGGGTTCGAAGACCTGCAGGGGGCCCACAAGCCAGTGCCCCCCCTAGGGCACGCCCTGCAGGCTTGTGGCCTCCCGACACGTATCCTGCCCCCCTCTCCAAGTGTGGCAGGTTTCTTCTGTTCCAAGAAAAATCATTCCGGAGATTAATTTCATTTGGACTCCGTTTAATATTCGTTATGTGCAATATCTAAAAATAAGGAAAAAACAGAAACTCGCACTAGGCTCTAGATTAATAGGTTAGTCCCAAAAATAATATAAAATACCATAATAATGCATATAAAATATCCAAAGCAGATAATATAATAGCATGGAACAATCAAAAGTTATAGATACGTTGGAGAAGTATCAAGCATCCCCAAGTTTAATTCTTGCTCGTCCTCGAGTAGGTAAATGATAAAAACAAAATTTTTGATGTGGAATGCTACCTAACATATTTATCCATGTAATATTCTTTATTGTGGCATGAATATTCAGATCCATAAGATTCAAAACAAAAGTCTAATATTGACATAAAAACAATAGTATTTCAAGCATACTAACAAGGCAATTGTGTCCTGATACATCCATTTTGCATCATGCTTTCATGTTGATATTTATCGCTTCTTGGGCTGTTATTTCACTTCACGGTACAATACTTATGCCTTTTCTCTCTTATTTTGCAAGGTTTACATGAAGAGGGAGAATGGCGGCAGCTGGAATTCTGGCCTGAAAAAGGAGCAAGTTTGAGATGCCTATTCTGCGCAACTCCAAAAGCCCTAAAAATCAACGTGGATTTTTTTGGGGATTTATAAAAAATATTGGGCTGAAGAAGTGCCAGAGGAGCGCCAGCAGGTGGCCACAAGCCTGCTAGGCGCGACCACCCCCCTGGCCGCACCTAGGGGGCTTGTGGGCTCCTAGTTGGCCCTCTGGCTCCCCCCTTTTGCTACAAGAAGGGTTTCGGTCTGGAAAAAATTGAGAGGAAGATTTTTGAAGGACTCGCCGCCGCCACGAGGCGGAACTTGAGGAGAACCAATTTAAAGCTCCGGCAGGACGATCCTGCCGGGGAAACTTCCCTCCCGGAGGGGGAAATCGTTGCCATCGTCATCACCAACACTCCTCTCATCGGAGGGGACTCGTCACCATCAACATCTTCATCAGCACCATCTCATCTCCAAACCCTAGTTCATCACTTGTAACTAATCTCCGTCTCGCGACTCCGGTTGGTACTTGTAAGGTTGCTAGTAGTGTTAATTACTCTTTGTAGTTGATGCTAGTTGGATTACTTGGTGGAAGAGTTTATATTCAGATCCTTGATTCTACTCATTACCTCTCTGGTCATGAATATGATTATGCTTTGTGAGTAGTTACTTTTGTTCCTGAGGACATGGGATAAGTCATGCTATAAGTAGTCACGTGAATTTGGTAGTCGTTCGATATTTTGATGTGATGTATGTTGTTTTTCCTCTAGTGGTGTTATGTGAACGTCGACTACATAACACTTCACCATTATTTGGGCCTAGAGGAAGGCATTGGGAAGTAGTAAGTATATGATGGGTTGCTAGAGTGACAGAAGCTTAAACCCTAGTTTATGTGTTGCTTCGTAAGGGGCTGATTTGGATCCACTAGTTTAATGCTATGGTTAGACTTTGTCTTAATTCTTCTTTCGTAGTTGCGGATGCTTGAGAGAGGGGTTAAGATGCTTGTCCAAGTAAGGGCAGTACCCAAGCGCCGATCCACCCACATTCAAACTATCAAAGTAACGAACGCGAATCATATGAACATGATGAAAACTAGCATGACAGAAATTCCCGTGTGTCCTCTCGAGCGTTTTTCCTCCTATAAGAGTTTGTCCACGCTTGTCCCTTGCTACAAAAGGGGTTGGGCCACTTTGCTGCACCGTTGCTACTTTTGTTACTTGTTGCTTGCTATGAATCATCTCACCATACAACCACTTGTTACCGATAATTTCAGTGCCTGCAGATATTACCTTGCCAAAAACCACTTGTCAGATCCTTCTGCTCCTCGTTAGGTTAGACATTCTTACTTATCGAAAGGACTACGATAGATCCCCTATACTTGTGGGTCATCATGTCCTTTCAAAATAACATGGCCTCGGAAAGTTATCCCTCCAAAATCATATAGTCTGGCTATGTTGCATCTTCACCACACAAAGTATCTAATTCATGCACAACCCCGATGAAAGTCAAGCAATTGTTTCACACTTTTTATGTTCTCAAACCTTTTAAACTCTCACGCAATACATGAGCATGAGGCATGTATATAGCACTATAGGTGGAATAGAATATGGTGGAGGTTGCAAAGAAAAAAGTAGAAGATGGTATCACATCAACTAGGCGTATCAACGGGCTATGGAGATGTCCATCAATAGATATCAATGTGAGTGAGTAGGGATTGCCATGGAATGGATGCACTAGAGCTATAAGTGTATGAAATCTCAAAAAGAAACTAAGTGGGTGGGCATCCAACTTGCTTGCTCACAAAGACCTAGGGCAACTTGAGGAAGCCCATCATTGGAATATACAAGCCAAGTTTTATAATGAAAAATTCCCACTAGTATATGAAAGTGACAAAATAGGAGACTCTATTATGAAGATCATGGTGCCACTTTGAAGCAAAAGTGTGGAAAAATATAGTAGCATTGTCCCTTCTCTCTTTCTCTCATTTTTTGTGGGCATCTTTGGCCTCTTTTGTTTTTTATGGGCTTCGCTGGCCTCTTTGTTTTAAAGTCCGGATACTCATCTCAACTTGTGAGGGAGTCATAGCTTCCATCATCCTTTTCTCTCACATGGGACAATGCTCTCATAATGCAAATCATCACACTTTTATTTACTTACAACTCAATTCCTAGAACAAAATATTACTCTATATGCATGCCTCCGGCGGTGTATCGGGATGTGCAATGATCTAGCGTAGCAATGACATGCTAGCTATCTTACGATCATGCAAGATAATATGACTATGATGGTGCGTGTCATAAAGAAATGTAATGGTGTAAGTTGCATGGCAATATATCTCGGAATGGCTATGGAAATGCCATAATAGGTAGGTATGGTGGCTATTTTGAGGAAGGTGGGTTTAATGCACCGACGAAAGTTGCGCAGAACTATAGAGGCTAGCAATGGTGGAAAGGTGAGAGTGCGTATAATCAATGGACTCAACATTAGTCATAAAGAACTCACATACTTATTGAAAAAGTCTATTAGTTATCAAAGAAAAGTATTAGACGCATGCTCCTAGGGGAAGGGTCGGTAGGAGTTAACCATCTCGCGATCCCAACTCTCACACAAAGGTTGACAATCATTAAACAAATCATGCTCCAACTTCATTACATAACGGTTCACCATACGTGCATGCGACGGGAATCACAAACTTTAACACAAGTATCTCTTCCAATAAACAATTACATACTAGCATGACTCTCATATTAACATCTCCATATCTCAAAACTATATGCAAGGAATCAAACTTCTCATCGTATTCAATGCACTTAATATGAAAGTTTTTATTATATCCCTCTTGGATGCTCATTATATTAGGACTAAATTCATAACCTAAACCAATTACCATGCTGTTTAAGACTCTCAAAATAATATAAGTGAGGTACAAGAGTTCAATAATTTCTACAAAATAAAACACCACCGTGCTCTAAAAAGATATAAGTGAAGCACTAGAGCAACATTGCCTAGCTCAAAAGATATAAGTGAAGCACATAGAGTATTCTAATAAATTGATGATTCAGCGTGTCTTTCTAAAAATATGTGTGCAGCAAGGTTGATTCTGGCAAACTAAAATGCAAAGACTCATGTCATACAAGACGCTCCAAGCAAAACACATATCATGTGGTGAATAAAAATATAGCCTCAAGTAAATTTACCGATGGACTGAAGACAAAAGAGGGGATGCCTTCCGGGGTATCCCCTAGCTTAGGCTCTTTGGTATCCTTGAATATGGCTTGGGGTACCTTGGGCATCCCCAAGCTTAGTCTCTTGCCTCTCCTTATTCAATAGTCCATCAAATCTTTACCCAAAACTTGAAAACTTCAGAACACAAAACTCAACAGAAAACTCATGAGATCCGTTAGTATAAGAAAAATAAATCACCACTTTAGGTACTGGTGTGAACTCATTCTTTATTTATATGGTGTAATATTTACTATATTACAACTTCTCCATGGTTCATACCCCCCGATACAACCCATAGATACATCGAAATAAGCAAACAACACAAAGAAAACAGAACCTATCAAAAATAGAAAAGTCTGTAGAAATCTGTATACTTCGAATACTTATGTAACTCCACAAATTCTGAAAAATTAGGAAGATCTGGGAAATTTTTATATCAATCTTGTGTGAAACATTCAGATCAAAATCAAGTTCCGGTGAATTTACAAAATTCCTGGACTGAGGATGAAAGTTTCTGTTTTTCAGCAAAATCAAATCACAAACACCATAGACCATCCCAAAGGTCTTACTTGGCTCAAACACTAATTAAAAAGTAAAACACAATTATTACAGAGGTAATAATGTGTGCAGCACTCAAAAACAGAAGCAAAAACAAAAACATAAAAAATAAAATTGGGTTGCCTCCCAACAAGCGTTATTATTTAAAGCCCCTAGCTAGGCATAACTCAATAGATCTAGGTATTGTTATCTTTGGTATGCAATCCATAAGTAGCTCTCATAATAGTTTCATAAGGTTATTTTACTTTATTTCTAGGAAAGTGCTCCATGCCTTTCCTTAATGGAAATTGGAATCTAATATTTCCTTCCTTCATGTAAATAATTGTGCCAATTGTTTTAAGGAAGGGTCTACCAAGAATAATAGGACATGTAGGATTGTAATCTATATCAAGAACAATGAAATCTACGGGCACATAATTCCTATTTGCAACAATAATAACATCATTAATCCTTCCCATAGGTTTCTTAATGGTGGAACCTGCTAGATGCAAATTTAGAGAGCAATCATCATAAATTTTTCTAGGTATAGAGACTTCCAACTCAAGTTTTTCCTCAGAAGATTTGATCATAGCATCTACAATATGTTTAGTAAAAGCTTTATTTTTATTATAAGAATGTAGAGAATTCAACATGGATTGCAACAAGGAAATACAATCAATCAAAGAACTCTTATCATAATTAAAGTCCTTGAAATCCAAAAGAGTGGGTTCATTGCTATTTAAAGTATTGACCTCTTCAATCCCACTTTTATCAATCTTAGCATTCATATCTATAAACTCCGGATCATTGGGAGGCCTTTTAGCTAAAGTTGACTCATCTCGAGTCCCATCTTTTTCAAGATTTATATTAGAAAACAAAGATTCATTAGGAGTCATATCAATCACTTTAAGATCTTCATCATCATTTAAAGATTCAAGCTTCACGACCATTTTATTAACTAAAGGTAGCTTGTTTATGAGAAATTTGGCCTACTAAAATTTCAAGGAGAGCAAACTGAGATTTCAAACCACAAAATTTCTTGGTCATATCATCAAGTTCTTTATTCATGTATTCTAGCATAAACCTTTGTTCTTTAAGCTCGTTCCTAAAGAAACTATTATGGTCAAATTGGAGCGACATGAATCCCTTAGCATTATTTTCAATAACTTCTAACTTCCTAAGATACGGATCAAAACTTCGGGATTGAGCCACGGATACAAAAAAAGGAAAAACAAACGGAAAAGACGAGTGAAATAAGGGCGAATAAAAAGGAAAAGCTTTTTGGTATTTTCTGAAAATCTTTTTTGAAGTGGGGGAGAGGAAAATGAGAGGCAAATAATGTAAATGCAAGAGATGGGTTTGTGATGGGTACTTGGTAGGATTGATCTTGCTATGTATCCTCCCTGGCAACGGGCGCCAGAAATCCTTCTTGCTACTTCTTGAGCTTGCATTGGTTTTCCCTTGAAGACGAAAGGGTGATGCAGCAAAGTAGATAAGTATTTCCCTTAGTTTTTTGAGAACCAATGTATCAATCCAGTAGGAGGTACAAGCAAGGCCCCAATGTTAGCACCTGCACAAACAATCAAACACTTGCACCCAACGCAACAAACGGGTTGTCAATCCCTTCACGGTTATTCGCAAGCATGAGAACTGATAGATATAGAACTAAAAGTAAATAAATGGTAGCAATATATTTTTGGTATTTTTTGTTTATAGATCTGAAAATATAATATGGAAAATAGACCCGGGGGCCATAGGTTTCACTAGAGGCTTCTCTCATGAAGGAAAATAATACGGTGGGTGATTTTTTCAAAGGTAAGGGCGTCTCATGATAATCTTCGAATTGAAAATGATTCTTTGCTTGCTCAATAGATGAGTACCGCTCATGAATAATTCATTCCACCATGCTTGAAATGTATCAAACGCGAATCTGCTAATTCTTCACGTGAAAGTTCAAATGCTTTTATTGCTGCAAATTCTTCAACTGTATCTCTGGTTACAAATTCCTCACTTGAGGAAACCACAAATTTCACTGAAATAATGCACGGTTGAAGGAATTGTACGTGGCACGCATCAACAAAAGCCTCAAAGGGCATCAAACCCTTTGCAATGTGCTCAAAAAGCAGATTCTAAACAGAAACCCCAGGAAAGAGAGTATTGCATTTGAGAGGATTGAATGTTGATGGGTCATACTTGAAACCTGAGCAGTATCCCAAAACCTCATGGGTTGCTGCAAAAGGACCTCATGTTGATCCATCTAATCTATCAGGCTTTGCATGTGAAACTTCATATTCCTCTGATGACTCACTTGTCTCAAACAATAAACTGTTCAGAAATCAGAATGGTAGTATTTGCTAGATATGTTAGAACTAACTACACGAATGGACCACCCTTGAGGAAAATCTGGGTTCCCAAAAGCAGCTTAGAAAGTCTTCACGTGGATGTCCTCATGACACCACCAGTGAAGAACACGAATCTAGATAAAATTACTCAAGTGGACCAAAGTCTTCATGGGGTCGAATTCCTCATATGGACAAAACTCTACCTGTACTCGTACTGATGCTTCTAATATGCAGGGAAACTACATGGGTGTAACATCCCAAAATTATAAATTTTGGAATGTTAATATAATTATTAGATTGTTTGTTTGTTTGTTTGAGTGATTGAAACTTGAGTGGAATTTGAAACTTCTCAAAAAAATGAGAGGGAATAAAATGACTTCCCCAAATTTTCTATTTTCAATCCCTTTTCAATTTTGAGTTTGAATATTTTCAAAACCCTTCGATTAAAAAAATCAAACGAGAGGAGGAAAATGACCCTCCAAAATCACATACTATGTCTTGATTCAAATTTTAAGTATTTGCATTTTATTTGAAATTCAAATTCCTTTTCATTTTAAAGTTATTGCAAAAAAATATTTTTTTTAAAAGTATTTTTTTGGTTTTGAAAATATGTTCATGTTTTAGAAAATTTTATTCTGAAAATTTTGAAATATAATATGTCTATATAAAATGTTCTCTCTTTTTCATTTATACGTTTTTCTTCTTTTTTTAAAAAAAATTTGTTCGTTCGCAAAAAAAAAACAAATTTGAAAAAGAAAAGCTCATGATCCAGCCAGCACGTGTGCGTGCGCTGTGTGCGCGGCCGGCCCATTCCTTTGGCCCATGAGGCACCTTTTTACTTCTTTTTTCTAGTTTCCCTACATTATGTATATATTTAGTCCCACATCGCCTACCTATGGACCATTAGACCTCCCTTCCACCTATAAATATAGATCCATAGGAGCATCCAAAAATCATCTATTTGGGGTTAAATCAATCTTTTGGTTTAACTAGATTTATTAAATAAAAAATATTCTTTTCTCTTCGGAGGGATTTCTCGACGTCGTCTCCTCATTGGAATTAATTCTTACTCTGCATTCTAAAGGTATTTCTCTTCGTATTTTTTTATACTCCCGTAGTTTATTATTTCTAGACTAGTATTCCTACACTAGTATACGGTAGAGTAATTAGATATATTAATTAGTCTTTGTATTTACATATTAGTACTAGAATTCTTTTAGACATAGCACTTTTCTTCCGTAAAACAACTTGGCTCTGATTTTTCAAATAGCCATAACTTTTTACTCGTTTATCCGAATTAGATGAAACCAGCGCCTAGAGTTTCGTCTTGATCCCACCTATCATGTGAACCTATCATATCAACTTTTTAAAATTTTCAAATTTCGAAATTTGTTCATATTCATATTCAAACTTCTTTTGATCATATCTTTTTATCCGTAGCTCCGTTCTAGATGAATCCAATTGCGTCGGATTCGTATCAAAGTAATCTTCCTCTTTCTATTATTAGTTTTAACTTTTCAACTTATAATTTTGATCAAATCAGATTTATCTATTAGTGCCCAAAAGTGTTCACATCGTTCTAAGCCGATTCCATGTTATATTAAAGTATTTGTATCTTTTGATACGCTATTTCAAATCTAGTAATTCTTTTTTCTACACGCTCATATTGATCTCCTATATCCAGTAGCCTCATTAGTTTCGACCTTTGAACCTTACAAATTTGAGCGATTCAAATTTGTATTCGAACATTCATTTGATTTTATCTTGCAAATCGTACCACCTTTTCAATTGATTCCTTTTACCCCTAAATAGTCATGTCATATATTTTTGTACGTAACCATCGTACTTCAGTTCAACTTCTCTTGACCTTTTGAATGCAAATTCAATTCATACTTCAATTCGCTATAACTTGCGTTGTAGTGCTCCATTTCAAGAAATTCTTTCTACAAATAAATTCTTATGCCTTATACTATTTGTCAAACAACATTCATGTTGTTCTCCCAATATTTTTTATCATCTCCCATAGTGTATGCAAGTCGAGCTTATATAGCGATAGTTGATCATCCTTTGACTCTTTTGAGTTGACCCCTTTCACCTTTCCTTTACAACACACTTATAACCTATTTTTTTATTAAACCTTAGTATGTTGTTATTTTGCACAAAGACATGTTTTGTTCTTATGTTCTTTTGGTTCTTCCTTTTTGGCATGAATGTTTATTGAATGCTATTCGTCTACGATAGATTGCTCGGAGTGTGGCGAGTAGAATTATAAGGATTTTGAGAGCGACTATCTTCATCAAGTAATACCAGGCAAGTCACTTTGATCATACTATCACCTATGTTTTATGCATCGTAGTTCTACCATCCTATGCCCAATTGCATGCTGAGTAGGTACTTGGAAATTTTAGTATAGATTGTAGTATCATGTGGTAGGCACACAACAACCCCGATACTTGGCCCCGGGACGACAAATTTCATATTGCTATGCTAGAGTAGACGGGATTTTGGTTGAGTGCATAACACGAGTGATGCGAGGTTGATTAAATAATCAAGACCGGTTAAGACAAGATTTTCAAGACCTCGGACGCAATGCGACTCTGGGTGAAGGACGGTTGATCGGCTCCGTGGAGAACCCAGTGGATGACCCGGGATGCTGGAGAGGCCATGACATCCTGCGGAAAGCTTCACCCAGGCTCAAAGAGACGGACGGATATTTTCAAGACCCAAGGCTTACCTGCACAGCCACAAGTCATTATGGGCTCTGGCTTGGTTGGACAACGTGGCGACTCTGGACAGGCGGTGCTAGCAGATGTAGACGAACGGTAGGAATGGATGGGCACCGACAGGGATTCAGAGGGACCCGTTGAAAGACCATGTTTTGATCATCCGGTCTTCAAACACCCTGAAGTGCGAGGACATACACGGAGGCAATCAAATCTTGTGGGGAACGTGTGCAAAACTCTGCAGAGTACTCAAACCTAATCGATTAGCCGTGTCCACGGTCATGGACAACTTGAGCCAAAGGAACTGAAGTTATCTGGATTTCTCAACACCATTAAATATATTTGATGAGGATAATTATTGACAACATGGGTACGAGAATTGGTTGGTGGAACTATCTCGTTAACAACCAACAATGTAGTAACATTTTGCTTTTAGCCCTCTCTTGATGTAGGAGAAAACTTGCTTTTCGCTAAAAACTTATAGCCCCACCTGCCATATATGCATATAGTATAGATGATTACTTTTCACCCCTCTCTTATGTGACTTGACGGCATATTCAATATGCTGACCTACACGGCTGGAACGTCTTATGTTGCAGATATTTTCTTCGACGAGTAAGAGTACGATTCAGGGTTACGGTCTACACTCAACTTGCCGTTGGTGTTTATTGGGACTCCACTCCCTTGACTGCTTCCGCTGAAATAATTAAGGTATATATCAGTTTTACGCTATTTACATGTGATTGCACTTTGATATATACATTGATGTACTATGTGTGCCAGCATACTAATCCAGGGATAGCACAGAAACACAGAGGCTTGACTCGTCTTGAGTCGGGTCGCTACAAAGGGACATGAATATGTGAACTATTCCTCAAATCACTATATTCATAAGTCCTCGAAGAAATTCTCTGCTTATTCATTTGAGTACTCTAACCCCCTCATGTGAAATGAAGTGCATTAACTTCAATGCCTGTATTTTCTTATGGTGCTCGCAGGATGATGGAATCCTTGCCACCCCTTCACATGTGGGTGGTGAAGAAATTGAACTAATCACTTCTGTAGGCGAGGTCTCTAGATGAAAGTCATCATGTGAAGAATTTGCTGGAGACGTGAGGAAATGCTTGTTAGTACACGAGCTAATCATGATGAAATGTTATCATTTCACACGTCCTCATTATGTCTTAATTCTACTTTATGTGATGAAATTCAAGTCTGATGAATTTGATATCATATTCTTCACTCTGAAGCATATGAGATGGTAAGCAGTACTAATTCATGTGCCGGATGACAAACCCAAAACCACTGAGTGGGTTCTTGATAGTGGATGTACAAATCACATGACTGGTGACAAAAGCTTATTGACGAATATGCCATTGACTCCATCACCACTGAAACATATCACCAATGCCCACAAAGGTAAAAGCAAGGTATTAGGACTTGGTAAGCTCTCTATTTCTATGGACCAACACATGGACAAAGTCATGCTTGTCGAATCCCTTGGGTTTAACCTCATGTCAGTCTCAATGCTTTGTGATCATGATATGATTGTCTTCTTTGGCAAATATCGATGCGTAGTCATCATGGAATCTGGAAAATCCAAAGTCTTCGAAGGCTTTAGGAGAGGAGACTTGTACATTGTTGATTTCTCTACAGGTCCACAACCGACGACGTGTGTACTTGCCAAAGCCTCACAGGGATGGCTATGGCATCAATGATTTGGTAATCCAGGCATGAGAAATTTGCACACGGTGGCGAAGAAGAAGCATGTCATTGGCATCGCAAATGTCAAATTCCTCAAGGATCATCTTTGCGGGGCTTGTGAGTGTGGAAAGATGACTAGATCCAAGCACCCCTCGAAGACTATCATGACCACCGCTCGTACCTTTGAATTGCTTCACATGGACCTCTTTGGACTTAGTCATTATGCTAATCTAACCAATGCAACATCACTATATGGCTTTGTCATCCTTGATGACTATTCTCGTTATACTTGGGTGCACAATATACTTTACAAAACTGAAGTGCAGGAAGTATTCAAACAATATTCCTCAAGGGCCTCGACGAACTTTTTTGCGTCAAGATCAAGCACATCAGGAGTAACAATGGGACTGAGTTGAAGAAGACTGGTCTTGATGTCTATCTTAATGAACTTGGTATTACTCATGAGCTTTCTGCCCCTTATACTCCTCAACAGAATGGCGGCATGGAGGGCAAGAACAGGACTCTTGTCGAAATGGCATGGACTATGCTTGAAGAATATCATACTCCTCGTTGCTTCTAGCCTGAGGCAATCAATACTGCCTGCCACATCATCAATAGGGTATATCTTCACAAATTCCTCAAGGATACTTCATACGAACTCCTCACTGACAAGAAACCCAATGTAAGTTATTTCAAAGTCTTTGGTGCAAGATGCTGGATTAGAGATCCTCACCACAGTTCAAAGTTAGCACCGAAAGCACATGAGGGTTTTATCCTTGGTTACGAAAAGGACTCGCACACCTACAGAGTCTTCAATAACTACCACAACATGGTTGTTGAAACTATAGATGTGCGGTTCGATGAAACTAATGGTTCACAAAGAGAGCACCTGCCTCCTCTTCTAGATTAAATGCCTCCTTAGGAAGCTATTAACCTCAAGGCTAGTGAAGACATCATTCCTACTGAAGAAAAACCATGTGTTGAAGAAGTCTTCCCAAACAACAATGAAATTCGGGTTGGTGCACCTGAGGAAATTGCTCTAGATCAAATTCCTCAACCCGATCAAAGTCTTCACCTCGTACATCCAAGAATTGAAAATGAAGTGGAAATTGACAAAATCCTTAATGACATCAATGCGCGATGTCCCCTCACTCGGTCAAAAGCTTTACTTTGATTAACTTTTGTGGGCATTCTTCCTTCGTGTCTATCACAGAACCCTCAAAAGTTGATTAAGCCTTCATGGTACCTGAGTGGATTCAAGCAATGCAAGAAGAACTTCATCAATTCAATCTTAACAATGTGTGAGAATTCGTCAAGCGGCCTTATCCACGCAAGCACAATGTCATCGGTAACAAGTGGATCTACCAAAACAAGCAAGACGAAGATGGTCAGGTAGTGAGGAACAAGGCATGACTTGTTCCCAAGGCTACAAACAGGTTGAAGGAATTGACTTCGACGAAACTTTTGCACATGTTGCTAGACTTAAAGCTATTCGTATATTGCTTGCTTATGCTAACCATCACAATATCACATTGTATCAAATGGATGTGAAAAGTGCATTCCTCAATGGTAAGATTGAGGAAGAAGTATATGTTGCTCAGCCTCCAGGTTTTGAAGACCCATAGCATCCTGACAAAGTCTTTAGACTCAACAAGGCTCTCTATGGCCTAAAGCAAGCCCTCGGGCGTGGTATAACACATTGAAGGAATTCCTAGTGAAGAAAGGCTTCAAACCCGGTTCACTCGACCCAACTCTTTTCACAAAATCCTATGATAATGAACTATTTGTGTGCCAAATATATGTAGATGATATCATCTTTGGTTGTACTGAGAAAATGTTACGGTGACGAATTTTCCTACATGATGGGAGAATAATATCTAATGTCCATGATGGGGGAGCTGAAATTCTTCCTAGGGCTTCTAATTCGTCAACAACGCAATGACATATTCATTTCTCAAGAGAAATACCTCAAGGATGTTGAAAGTGCGTTAAGTCGACTAGAGGGGGGTGAATAAGCGATTTTTACAAATTCATCAGTGAGGAAATTCCTAGTGAGGAAAGTCCTCTGTCATGAACACACAGCAGCGGAAATAGTACTATGATAGAAGTGTAAAACAAGCTACAACAAAGTACTCATCATGAATGGATCAGTTCGGTTTGCACAGGACACTAGTACAGGATAAGCAGATGATGAATAACTCAAGTGAAGAATTTGAGGTGAGGAAATTGGAGAAAGTCTGCAGTCAAATTCTTCAAATAGTACAGGTGAAAGTCTTCAACATTTAATTGATGAAATCAAAGAAGTTGAAGAAATAGAACCAGTAGCTCGATGAAGAGAGTGGTTGATGACCCAGTTCCAACTGTTGTGACAGTCGTACATCTGGTTTGGAGCAGCTAGGTATTGAAACCTAAGGACACACAGTCCCGGGACACACAGTCGCTATCGTATTCTCCTTGAGCTAAGGACACATGGTCCTCGCCCAACACTCGTGGTAAGTCTTCAGGACAGACTTTCAAACCCTCACAAACTAGGTCCCCCGGCGACCCACAATTGATTGCTGGATGCTCTAGACCATGAAGCCTAACCGTTTGGAGGATGCACAGTCCTCAAAGGTAACATAACTTGGTTCCACATAGGAACAAACTCTTTAGTGATGCATAATCACTTGGTTTTGGGTTTGGTTTGGGTGTTTGGGGTTTTTCCTCACTTGATGATTTTCACTCAAAGTCCTCAAGGAATTGGGTTCCTCTAAATGACAAGTGTCAGTTTCTCACGGAGCAGCCAACCAGCTAGTGGTTGTCCGGGGTGGGTATTTATAGCCTAGGAGCACCACGACATGAGATGACATTGGGTGGATAAGCTTTGGGACAAATGGCGCACGGCGTGGCAATGGTCGAAAGTTTCAACTATGAAAGTACTCATGTCTCTCATATTCCTCACTAGAGGATTTGGTAGGTGTAGGTTTGAGTTGAGCATCATGAGAAAATTCATTCCATAGTTTTACCTCGACCCCCTTTAACAGTATGATGTTCGTATGACTCAAGAATGAAGAAAATCAAACGGAAAGAGTAAATCTTCAAGCTTCAAAGTCTTTACAACATTTTCTTTAGGACACACCGAGTTCCTCATCTTCAATATCTTCATGAAGGATATCAATTTCTTTGCAATTTATTCTTGATAAAAGTCTTCAAGGAATGACCAAAGTCTTCACCCGAGGACATTCATTTTGAGGGGTCAATATTCATCGAATAACTCAAACTCCTCAGCGACTTATAGAGCATGTGTACACTCACACACATACCAGTCTCTTAACCTATAAGTCTTCAATCCACCAAAATCACTAAGGGGCACTAGATGCACTTACAAATGTCCTAATGAAATTTGGCATGCATGAATGCAAAGGCATCAAAATTCCCATGCCTACCAATGGCCACCTCTACACTAACAAAAATGGTAAAGATTTCGATCAGAAGGTATATCTCTCTATGATTGGTCTTTATTATACCTATGTGCATCTAGGCCAGATATTATGCTTAGTGTTTCCATGTGTGCCCGGCTCCGAGCAACACCGAAGGAATCATACCATCAGGCTATGAAGCATATTCTTCGATCTCTAGCTCACACACTAACGCTTGGACTATGGTACCCCAAGGGCTCAAATTTTCATCTCGTTGGATATTCTAACTCTAACTATGTTGGTGACCATGTGGATCTCTAGTCAACATGAGGGACCTGCCATTTCCTCGGATGATCCTTAGTCTATTGGTCCTCAAAGAAGCAGAATTGCGTGTCACTTTCCACTACTAAAGCTGAGTAAATTGCTGCTGGTTCGTGTTGTGTTCAACTACTATGGATGAAGCAAACCCTCAAGGACTATGGCATCAACATGAAGAATGTACCACTTTAATGCAATAATGAGAGTGCAATCAATATTGCATACAACCCAGTACAACACTCGAAGACCAAGCACATTCAGATTCGTCATCATTTTATTGGTGATCATGTACTCAAGGGCAACATCGTCATCGACCACGTGAAGATTGAAGGACAACTAGAAGATATCTTCACTAAGCGCTTGGATGAAAAGAGATTATGCAAGTTGCGTGTGAGCTAAATATCTTAGAATCTTCAAATGTTCTGTGAAAGGACACACATCCTAACTCTTACGCAAAATTGATGACTTAGATGTGCAACACACAAAGTAACATTTTTCTTCAATCAATGAAGAATACCACTCTAAGTGTGAAGAAACTAATGAAGAATTTTATTCTCACGACCCTACGACAATTGTATGCGGTGACTGAAATCATCATTCTTATACGGTGGGTCATGCCACCAATCTAATTTGAAATTCTTCAAGTTCAAATTCTTCAAATTTGAGATGTTTTTTGCAAATTCTTCAAATCTTCAAAGTTTTTAGATGTTTCAAATTCGTCAAGTCTGCAAATTCCGCAAAAGTTCAAAATCTTCAAACTTTTGAAAAGGTGTTCTTCATTGACTATATACTTATTTGTGAGCTCTCAAAGTCCTCAACAACATTCACTTAGAGCTAAGTCTTCAAGTTGTGTTTTTCTTCTAAGTGAATGTGATCAGACCATTCCCCCTCTATGCTAAGCTCAACCAAGTCAGTTCTCAAATTCTTCATATGCGTTCTTTTTGCAACTAGTTCAAAGTCTTCGATGAATCCTTCTCAGCAGAAAAATTTGTAAACAAAGTCCTCAAAATTTATTTCAAATTATTTTGTCCAGCCGTTTCCGCTAAAACCGCACCCACTACCCATGATTGGATAAGCACGATATGCACGATCTCCACAAACTCCACCGCTTAATACATGAGTGAAACCTGCCGAGCGGAGAGGAAGGGCCAGGGGAAATCTGGTCCAAAAATTTCAGGCCAGACCATTTTCACGTGGGCTATAAATACCCCACTCTCACCCCTTAGTCACTTCTTCCTCTCGTTTCCACTTCTCACTGCTCGAAGCCAAACCTAGCGTCGCCGCTGGAAATCATCGTCACCAGTGAGGAAAAGCTTCATTTCCTCGACCTCATCATCGCCGTACTCACGACGGCCGTGGATCTTCTTTCTCTGCTGCTGCTGTTGCTGTCTTCACCCGCCGAGTTTGGGCGCTGAAGATCTGAACCGACGAGCTTCAGTTTCACCATCTATAATTCATCGTGTTCTTCATGTTCCTCACCTAGGGTAATTAAAAATCTAATTTTACTGCCCCTGTAGATCTTTGTGTTTCCATAAATCTTCAAAAAGTGTTATCCCTCTGCAAATTCATCAGATGAACACTTCCATGTCTAGAACACTTCACAAAATTCACCAAGTGACCCAATTCTTCTAGAGATTCCTCAATTTTGTAAATTCTTCGATCTGCACAACTCTGGAACCCAAGACAAGAACACTTAGTGAAATTCCTCAATTTCCCACACTTGAGTCATTTGTGAAAATCTTCTGAGAACGCATATGACCTCTTCAAATTCTACGCACCTATACTGTGTTCACAGGTACAAAATGTCTGGTGACGAGTCACCAAGTTTTGATCAACTTAACTCATTTGTAGCATTTCTTGAAGAAAATTTGCATACCTTATCAGATTCCTCAAAGGTTCATATTCCTCAAGTGAAGAAAATGGATGATGAGAAGAAACAGAAGGGAGGAAAGAAGGTTGATACCAACACTGCTTTTGAGATTCCCGGCGACACCTATGATGAATATGGCACCCGTCATGAAGCAGTTTATGAAAAACAGACAAAGGAAAAGCGCAAAACGCGCTTGTAAAAAATTGAGAGGAGATGGGCCAAAGAATGGATGGAGTACATGTATGTGACTCCTAAATACATGAAGAAATTTGAGCTGAAGACTCCATGCAATAGGCCTCCACTAGGCAATCAACAAGTTGCTGATCCAACAAGCCTTGAACCATTGAAGACTATCCTGAAGAATGGGCAAGAAAATAGGCCAAACTACAAAAGGTTGCAAAATAGGTCGTGACAAAATTCAATGAGGAATCTGCTTCTACTGCCTCCTCCTCTGCAACTAAGGCTTCTCATACTGAAACTTCTGAAAAGCGAGCTATTTTGAAGAAGTCAGATGTCAAGCCTAAGTCCTCATCTGCGAACCCCTCACATCAAATTCTCCAGTCAGCTCCTAAGGTGCCAGCAAAGTCCTCAGCTGCTACCACACAGTCTTCACCACCACTGAAGCTGACTAATGATGTCTACTACACAACCTTCTTCTTGTAGACTCGTGTTGGGCCTCCAAGCGCAGAGTTTTGTAGGACAGTAGAAAATTTCCCTCAAGTGGATGACCTAAGGTTTATCAATCTGTGGGAGGCGTAGGATGAAGATGGTCTCTCTCAAGCAACCCTGCAATAAAATAACAAAGAGTCTCTTGTGTCCCCAACACACCCAATACAATGGTAAATTGTATAGGTGTAGTAGTTTGGCGAAGATATGGTGATACAAGTGTAATATGGATGGTGGATATAGGTTTTTGTAATCTGAAAATATAAAAACAGCAAGGTAAAAAAATGGTAAAAGTGAGCACAAACGGTAATGCAATGCTTAGAAACAAGGCCTGGGGTTCATACTTCCACTAGTGCAAGTTCTCTCAACAATACTAACATAGTTGAATCATATATAAATCCCTCACGTGCGACCAAGAGTTCAATCCAAAGTCACAAATATTGGAGAACAAACGAAGAAATTATTATAGGGTACGAAACCACCTCAAAGTTATATTTTCTGATCAATCTTATGAGATATCCCTATAAGTGTCACGAACAACCCTAGAGTTCATACTAAAATAACACCTTAAGGTACACATCAACCAAAACCCTAATGTCACCTAGATACCCCAATGTCACCTCGAGTACCCGTGGGCTTGATTATATGATATGCATCACATAATTTCAGATTCATCATGTTCAATCCAACACAAAGAACTTCAAAGAGTGCCCCAAAGTTTCTATCAGAAAGTCAAGACAAAAACATGTGCCAACCCCTATGCATAGATTCCCAAGGTAACGGAACCCGCAAGTTGATCACCAAAACATACATCAAGTAAATCAATAGAACATCCCATTGTCGCAACAGACATCCCATTATCACCAAGACATACATCAAGTGTTCTCAAATCCTTAAAGACTCAATCTGATAAATAAACTTCAAAGGAAAAACTCAATTCATCCCAAGTAGATAGAGAGGGGAAAACTCCATATGATTCATCTATATTAATAAAGTTCACGATACATCAAGATCGTGCCATCTCAAGAACACGAGAGAGAGAGAGAGATCAAACACATAGCTACTAGTACATACCCTCAGCCCCGCGGGTGAACTACTCCCTCGTCATCATGGAGATCGTCGGGATGATGAAGATGGCCTCTGGTGATGGTTTCCCCCTCTGACAGGGTTTCAGAACGGTCTCCCAATTGGTTTTTCGTGGCTCTGGAGGGTTGCGGCGGCACAACTCTCGATCTAGGTTTATTTTCGGGGCTTTCTGTATTTATAGGAATTTTTTGGCGTCGGAATCATGTCAAGGCGGTGCCCGAGGGACCCACAAGCCACAGGGGCGCGACCTAGGGGGGCTGCGCCCTGCAGGCTTGTGGCCTCCTCGGTCACTTCCTGGTCCAGCTCCAGTGCTTCAGGGGTCTCTTTTGGTCCATAAAAAATCACCGTAAATTTTCATCCCATCCCGAGAACTTTTATTTCTACACAAAAACAACACCACGGTAGTTCTGCTGAAAACAGCGTTAGTCCGGGTTAGTTCTAATAAAATCATACGAAAATCATATAAAATTATTGTAAACATGACATGAATACTTCATAAATTATAGGTACGTTAGAGACGTATCAGCACCCCAAGCTTAATTCCTTCTCGTCCTCGAGTTGGTAAATGATAAAAAGATATAATTTATGAAGTGCGAATGCTAGCATAGTGCATAAATTTGATCTATGATAATTCCAATCACCTTTTCTAACATCAATATGTATCATAAAAAGTAGCTCATCTCATAAAACTTCTCATGATCAAGTAGCAAGCTATTCACATGTTAAAGTATAGACCAGAAAGTTTCTTGAAAACTAACAAACTATGCTTTCAGTCACCAAACAAATGCAATTCATCTTATTTTCAGGAAGGGTCTATGTAAGAGATTTTGATTTAGCAAATTCCACATACTCAACTATCATATAGTCTTCCATGATTGCTAACACTCAAAGAATATTTTTAGAGAAAATGGCATCCGTCAAACACACAGAAAGATAGGGGCTTAAAGTTTCGCCTCCCAACTTATGTATCATATAGATAATTGTCAACAGTAATAATTCATGATCAAATATATTTGAATGGATATATATGTTTGGATATTTCCCCACCACATGATGCTTTCCAACTAATACATTGAGGTTGGAATAAGAAGTTGACTCAATAAGAGTAGTAAATAACATGGAAGTAAATAGATTGACCGTCCACAGAGGGAAGCATTGATTTTCATATGTGCCAGAGCTCGAGCTTTTAAAATAGAGATGAATAATAATTTTGAGCGGTGTGCTTTCATTGTGAACATAACAATCGAGAGATATCGGTATCTTCCATGCTAGATACATTATAGGAGATTCCCAGATAGAAAGGTAAAGTTTTTTACTCCCCCTCCACCAATCAATCACACTCCACGGCGAGCCGAATCCATGAGTACCGTCCATACCAACAACATTCCTGGGGGAGTTTTGTTTAGTTATTTGAATTCTGTTTTTCGGGACTGGGAATCCCTAATACCAGCCACTTTCTCTTGAATGATAGTGAACCAACACATATAGTGAGAATGACCCACCTAGCATGGAAGATACTGACAGCCCCTAGTCACTACATGAGCAATTCAGGCATACAAAATAGAATATTATTTGAAGGTTTAGAGTTTGGCACATGCAAATTTACTTGGAACAACAGGTAAATACCGCATATAGGTAGATGTAGCGGACTCTCATGGCAAGAAACTGGGTTTAAGGGTCTACTACACAACCTTATTCTTGTAGACTCGTGTTGGGCCTCCAAGCGCAGAGTTTTGTAGGACAGTAGAAAATTTCCCTCAAGTGGATGACCTAAGGTTTATCAATCCGTGGGAGGCGTAGGATGAAGATGGTCTCTCTCAAGAAACTGTGTAGTCAAATAACAAAGAGTCTCTTGTGTCCCCAACACACCCAATACAATGGTAAATTGTATAGGTGCACTAGTTCGGTGAAGAGATGGTGATACAAGTGTAATATTGTAACACCCTAGATTTTGCCCATTTCTTTTCTTTTGATTTTGGTCTGGATATGCTTTTCTGTGGCTTGGTAGTTTTGGAACCTAAAGGGATCACCCTTGATTTCTCTTCCCTGGTGACTTGCCAACCTCCAAACCACCCCAAGACCTTGTCATTTTCATCTTGAGCTAATCCCAATAATCTTTTCCCTCGGAATATTCCTTTTTCTATTAAAGGAATAACCCTGTTGCTTTGGGTTGTGAAGCAACCCACATTTATATCATTCCAAAAATTCCCAAATAATTCTTATAAATCTCTTGGGTCATATCTTCCTCAGATATGACAAAATCCTACCTTTCCATATTCGAAAATATTCCTGAAATATTCCTTTTCTGATTCTGCCCTAGCTGTCAAGTTGTGAAGCAAGTACCCTTTATATGTGCTTGCTTGCTCTCAAACTTCGTGGGAAATCTTTCCTATCCATATCATTGCCTCATGACAAAATTCAACCTCATTGGGCTAGTATATAGTTCTTGGCAAATTTCCAAAGTTTCTGATCCACAATAAGCTTTGTGAAGAAAGTGCTAGCTAAGAGCATTCAAATGAGTTGAAATTTTGCCGTGATCTCAATATGCTCCAATAATGCCTCTCCACCAAGTTTGAGCATCACCCCATCAACTATGTGACCACAACATCAAATCTTTGTCTCTGGCCATTCTTTTGGATTGTGAAGCAAGTTTACTTTATGATGCTCCATAATTTCTGAAATTTTACCAGGACATTCTCCTACGTATAAAACAGCTCTCCACCAAATTTGAGTTCATTTCATCCAACCATTTCCCCTGAGTAATTTTTCTAAGATTCTGTCCAATGGGATGCTGTGTGAAGGAAGTACCACTTCAGTTTATCCAGATGGCAGGAAATTTATACAACATCCTCACATGCCTAAATAATTCATCTCCTCCAAATTTCAGCTCCATCTCAGTTGTTAGGTGAGTGCCACATCAATATTTGTATTGTGGACCAGATTTGCCAGTTGCAAAGCAACCCCATTAAATCTTGGTCCTTTTCTTCTCAAACTTACCAGGATTGTAGTCCTTCCTACCCTAAACCTCTCAGACATGATATTTTGCCCTTATCTCTTATCTGTTTATCATAGTGATATAGCCAAGTTTGCTGTAGAAAACTTCCATTGAAGCCTCCCATCTCCTCTTTGTTTATTTTGCCGACCTGTTACCTCAGAAGGACCCCTCCTTGGAGGGACTCTCTGCTAGACATCGTGCTGCATGCCAGGGGGCACCGTGTGCGCCAGTTCACACGGTGACCACGCATTTGGCATGCCACATGCACGTTTTGGTAGTGGAGCCCTTGGCCTCGTCGGTTTCCTCCTCTCCCTCAACATCTAGCCATGTCCAGCAGCTCCCTCTCGTCGCCTTCCTCCTCCTGGACCCCTCTTCCCATTCTCTTCCCTCCTCCTCAAGCCACGACAACCCCGGCGAACTGTGCACCCGTGATTGTTGTTGTCTTCTTCCTCCTCGAGCTTTCCCGAAGCCTCCCCGAGCTCCTCCGTCGGCCCTAGACCCTTCCCGACGCGGCAAGCGGCCAGCCACGTTGCCCCGGAGCACTAGTGCGCGGCTACGACTGCCACCACGGCCGTGCTTATCGCGCCACCGCGGCCGTGCTCGGCCACCTACGTCGCCCCACCTATAAAAGGCCCCCTAGCCCCTCTCGTCTTCACTACGAGCCTCACCGCATCCCTCTGCTCCTCCCCGACTCATCCATCCATCGCCGGAGGCTCCCCTTACCCTCCACTGGTCGCTATGGCCGCCTCGGCTCTTACCTAAATTAGAGCAATCCGAGGTCTCCCCCTCCCTCCTGACCTCACCAGAGGACCACCACGGCCACATCGGGGCCCTACCCAACCTCCTTCCTATCTCTCCACCATCACAGCCCGAGCCTCGAGCTCGCCGGAGTCGCCGTTCGCCTCCACCCGACGACCGGTCACCATCGTCCACCCCGCCTCCAACACAGGTACGGGTAAGCGCGGCGTCGACCGGCGCGTCCATTCCACCCCACGTCATGGGCCCTCGCCCACCGAAGCCGTGCAACACCGACGACCGGCCGTCCTCTGTCGACGGTCAAGAGAAAGAGGAGGGAGGAGAAAGAAGAGAGAGGTGAGGAGGAGAGAGAAGACCAGACAGGTGGGGTCAGGGCCCACCTGTCAGCGACTGGAAGCCGGCCAGGTTGGATAAGTAGAGGCGCCCTCCCGCAAAGCCGTATCTCTACACCGAAGGCGTATTTTCTAAAATGCGCTTTCTCCATCTGCCCAGCCACACTGCTGAGGGACCCGGATGTGAATATTTGTTTTGCAGATTGGTCCCTAACAGTCAAACCCTTACATCTTTTTACCCGCAACTCCGATCGAGGTGATTCCAAAGCCCACGTCTCGTCAAGCCCGTCATGATGGTACCATTTTCACTATGTGTTCCCATAGTGAAAATAACCATTTTTTCCTTGCCCATAAACAGCCCCCTCCAAGAGAGAACTGTTTCCGGCAATCAATTAGGCGGACTCTCCGCACTTCTTCCCGATGGTTCCATCTCCCCACGCAAGCCACAACCCACATTTGCATAATTGCATTGCAATATCATAGTTTAACCAATTAATTTAATCGCAATTATAATTATTTGTAGTATAGATTAGATTATGCAATGTTTGAATAAATTCTTAAATAGGTGACTACCATGTTGAGTACGGGATTGTTAGTAACTAATATTTTACCCACTAGTTGATGCCATGACATTGAAGATTACAGTCCATGATTATTTTGGGTTTCATCCGGCAGTTTGTGGATATGAATCAATAGCAGTGGCTTGAGCTTATTGGTTATTGGATTACTAGGATATCGAAGTGTCAGCTATGACAGAAATATTATTCAGGGATAAGATAATTAGTTGGTTTATCATCTGTCCGGGCTTATCCATGTAGCCACATTTGCCGGTATGGGATGGCCTTGACTTGGTCTGATCGCGTGTTCTTTTATCGGTACCACCAAAGAGGGAAGGTTATGCGCGCGCGCTACCCTGGCCCGGTAGGCGGCGATAACCTTGCGAGCCAGTTGAGTTGTTTGGGCTTGTCCCCTTTTGGGACAGTTTAGTTTGGCCACGAGGGTAGCAGCTGTCATGAGGACACAGGGGCCACCCAGGGAAGGAATCCGGGGGAGGATGAATGCCGGTGGTACGATGAGAGAGTCACGGGTCAGGCAGGTTTCGTTGGAGCAATGTTCATCCACCCGAATGGGATCACGAGGTCAGATGCTCCATGATGTGGGTAAAGTGCGCAACCTCTGCAGAGTGAAAAATCTATTCGAATAGCCATGTCCACGGTATTGGACAACCCGTCCAGACCTTAGTAGATGGCCAACCATAATCATGATAGTGATAATAATGTTGGAAGAACTCGTTTGAGTATGGTAGCAGTTGGGCATCATGCCGGTGACAAGTCTTGGTGTCCGTCTTGAGGATATTCGCTGAAGGTTCTTGGTGAGATCACAAGTTGGTCACCAGAGTACGGTGAGAGTAGCCTGGTATAGTTATTTTCAACTATCCCTTCGGTGCTGATAAATATTTACCTAATTTTGATTGCTATGATGTTGTCTGGCCCTAATGCTGATGTTTTTTGTGAGGTTGCGAGTACATTCAAAGTACTCACCTGGCGTGTCAAGCCAGTTTGGAGGTCATGCCATGATTGCTTGCTTTCCGAGGATCCCGAGTTTGCGAGCTAGGATACACGTTCCAGCCAGAGTCCCTGTGGAGTGGAGTCCATCACCACCGTCATTGTTTCGTTGCTACCATAGAATTACCCTAGGCAGGTGTAGTATCGCTGTGGCGATGTAATCCAAGTACCATTGTAACCTTTTCCATAGTAATAAAGAGCTAATGTGTTCTATACCAACGGTGCCGTATTCCAGAAGACTTGTCCCTGGGTTGGAATACGGGTCGTTCTGGTTTCCTCTGAGCCGGGGTGCCACAAGCGTTGGTATCAGAGCAGGTCTGGCTGTAGGGTGCCCTAGACCACGCGAGCATTAGTAACCGGTAGTATAGGATCCAGTTGGATTGTTGCACTTGGTTGTTGCATTTGTTTGTGCATAACATGCATAAAGACTAGATATTTTATCACTAATGATTAATCTAATGAGTGCAGGTGGCATGGGTCTCGATGCACCACCTGTACCCACAGTTGCATATTTTCTCCTTGGTGTGGTGTCATCTTCGCCCCAGTGGAGTGATACCAAGGTTCCTGGTTGTGTCGATACCTTGTCGGATTAATGCACCGGTACTACAATAATGTATTCTCTTCAGCCACCATATTGTCTCGGTGATAGATATGCTTCTATCCCGCATCTTGCCCATCTCTCTAGCCGCGTTGGCAACCCTTACTGATCTTCCTTATCAGAAAAGGGTAATGCCCGCAAGCCTTATTTTCATCGTTATCCCACCCTGCCCTCCATCCTCTCGACGAGTATGGTTTTTCTTCGTACGCTTGATGATGATGCTATCACATCCCTGAAACCCTAATCAAGTATGACATTGTGCTCATATCTTCTTTGCATTGCATCCAAGAAAATTTCAACAAGATCAAAGCAAGTGGTGTAGCAAAACTCAAAAAAACCTAGCCACTTCTCAAATTCAAAGAAATTCTGAACTTGTTCAAATCAATGAACCCAAAATGGCCTTAAGAAAAGTTCAACTTTTCTGATAATTCATGGAAGCAAATAAGCAATGAAGAAAACTATTTTCATAACACTTTTGGCATTTTATATAAATGCAAAAAGCTACTGGATTCAAGTTTAAATTTTAATTTAGAAACTTTAAGTTTTCAAAAATGCTGAAAACTTCAGGAATGGTTGGATATATTCCAACAAATATTCTGGTGTGTTCAAAATATTTTTGGTAAACTATTTTGGAGCTGAAATAAATAGCAAACCAAAATAGTTAGTAAAACAGAAAACAAAACAAGAAAAGGAAATGAGGAAGACCTACCTGACGCTCACCTGGCCCAGGCCCAGCTCCTTTGTCGTCTTCCTCCTCTCCAGAGGGAGCAGGAGGTGGCCGCCGCGATGCCGGGCGCCTCCATGCAGCTCCCTGCCTGCCTGGCCACCGCATCGCGCTGGCGCGCGCGGGGATAACCTCCCCGAGCACTGGCCTATCCATTCCCGTGCACCATTTCCCCAATCTCCTCTCGGTTCCTTCCTCCCCTTCTGCTGCCATTGTTAGGAGCTCGAGCTCGAGCTGCCCGTGCCTCTGGCCACTAGTTCTTCCCCCGAGTGCCCCATTCGCTTCGCCTCGACGAGCTGGTCCTCCCTGCAGAAGCCGAAGGTCCCCCAAGCCCTGCAACGCCCACGGCACCGTCGTCTTCAAGCTTCGGCCGCTGGCGAGCTTTGATCGATTCGTCGCCTTCAGCGCCACCACTGCACTCCCCGTGAGCTTGCGCAGCTTTTCCCCAAGTTTCCCCCTTCGATCTCTTCCTCTAGGCCTAGTTCCACCGGATCCCGACGAGGACCGCCGCTGCAGCTCATCGCCGGTAGCTCTCCGGTGAACGGTTGGTCCATCTGAGACCACCAGAAGCTTCAGTCTGTCACGTAGATGCTTTAGGAGCCCAACCCCACGCGATTTGAACCTGTTTCCAATGACCTCGACGATGGTCGAGCTTTGGTCGCCGCCGAGCTCGTCGCCGGTGTCGATTCCGGCCACCCCAGCCCCTGGGGTTTGCCCCATCGTGCGCGCCGTCGAGTGGCCGATCTCCCTGTGGTCTCCGCCGAGCGTTTGGTCGTCGGAGACGAGTTTCCGATGCCCTCCACCGTCTCTGGTGTCGCCGGAGGCTCACCGCCGGCGAGGACGACCTCGCCGCCGGTGGATCTCAGCTGGCCTGAGCCACTGACGCATGGGGCCAGCCTCTGGATGTTTTGGGTTAATAAAAATAAAATCAATTAAACAAATAAGTCACTGACATTTGGGTCCAGTGCTGTTAATTAGCTAATTAAGTTTAAAACTAATCTAAAACTGACCAGAGTCACTGACGTGTGGGTCCCACTGGTCAGGTTTGACTTTCAACGGCCAGTTGGACCTGCTGATGCCATGCTCACGCAGTAAGTGCATTTTCTGTTTAAAAAGAATTCCAGAAAAATGCCAAAACTTCTAAAAATCATAGAAATTAATCTTTAATTCTAATGAAAATAATTTATATATGAAAAAGTATCAGAAAAATCCAAGGAATCTGAATATGTCATTTTCAAACATGTTTGAAAATGTTACTAGACCAAACATGTAGAATAATGAATAAGTTAAATTTTATAAATGCTATGAGATGGAATTTGAAAATCATTTGAATTACATTACAAATGCTATGATCAAACATTGTCCAATCACAAACAGCAACTTAACATATCATTCCATGCATGTTAAAAACAAGTTGATCTGAGCATCAGGTCGAATCAATTAAAATGGTATTCGAGAATACCTCGTTTGAAGTGATATTTGAATCTGATTCAAATCAACTTCAAACTTAATAAATGATAGCTACATTAGCATACCACCTTGCATCCTCATGCCATGCTCATGCATCATCTTGTGGCATATGATTGTTATTGATTATTATCATTTCTTTGGTAGGCTCCGCTCCTCCGGATTCCACTGAATATCCGACTGACGGATATTGTCCCTCCTTTGAGCAACAAGGCAAGCAACCATTTTGATCATCCCGATAAATCCCATGTTCTCGCTTCTGCACTTACTTATTGCATTAGGATCAAATGCTTCAAATGCTTTTGCCACGTTAGCTGAACCACTTCCTTTGCATGACCTGTCTTTGTCACAGTAAATAGCTGAACCTTGCAACCTAGCATACCTGGTAGATTCTTGAGCCATGAGGTGCCTTATATTGCTATGCATGATATGCTTAGAGTTGTGTATGGTCAGTCATCTGGGAGATGAACATAATTGTGAGAATGTGTTCAGTAAGTAAAGGTTGTGTGTTAAACCTGATTTGGTAAAGGTACCGGTGAAAGGCTATGTAGGAGTACATGGCGGGTTGTTTCATTGGAACCGTCCTTAGGAACTGAGTTCCATGTATGTAATCCAAGACTAGATACTACCACATGTTGGGATACTTAATTGACCCTCTCGACTTATTAATCGCTTAGTACTCGGTCCAGGAGTTGCAAGTAGTTTCTCGTGTTTATAGTCATGCTGGAGGCCGTGCATGGCGCTGACCTGAGAGGTGGGCTGTGATGCGGTAGGCAGTGGCATGGTGTACCTAGTGGCACCCGGATGGTGGGCTTGGGAACCCTGCGCACATTGTTTGGGGCCGTGGCGGAAACCTCGGCCGGACTTCCGTGCGGGTTACCCTCAGATAGGCGATAGACCTGGACTAAGTATTAGTGTGGTTAACGGTCGTGGCCGACTCCCTCGCTGGGCTTCCGCTTGAAGGTTGCTGAGGTGCATGACGTGCACATGGCGATAAGTGGCAAGAGCGTGTGTGAAGAAGTACACCCCTGCAGGGTTATGATCTATTCGAATAGCCGCGTCCGCGGATATGGACTACTTGGAGACATATGTTGTTCATAGATAAGTTTAATGGCTACTCATAAAATTGTCAAGATAAGCGTGAGTGTCGTGGGCAGCATTTCCGTATGGAGACGGAATGATTCCACGATGGAGTATTGTTGTGGTGTTAGTGGACTCGTGTGCGAGAAATCAAGTTGTCAAAATTATTAAAAATTGCAAGTTGTCTAGCCACGAGTCAAATGCTGGCTTTCCGCATGAAACCCCACAATTCCTTATTGATATATTGCATGAGTAGATAGTTATCCTAAAGTCCTGTTGAGTACCTCCGTACTCATGTTTGCTTAATATTTGCTGCAGAGGTTGTTAATGAACCTATCGGAGGGTTCTTCCTAGACATCGACGACGACGAGTAGCTAGTATCCCAGCTACGATCTGGCCCTAGGGTGGGTCTGTAGTATAGTCAAGCCACGTGCCTTCTAGTTTCATCTGTCTATACTCCGATAGCTTATTTGCTTCCGCTGGCTTGTAACTTGAATGACTGTTATGATGGGTCGTGAGACCCCTACTGTGTAATATTATGTGTGTGGCTCTTCCGAGCCTTTTAAATAAAGCTTGTATGTTTATGGTTATGTTGTGATGCCATCGATGTATCTATACATATCGGTATGCCATGCGTACGTGTGTCGTACTTGATATGTATGGGGTTCGGTTACCTAGTCGTAGACTTTAGTAGCATTCCTTACAGGGAAATGCCCCTTTTTGATCCAACGAGCCATGGTAGCTCGCTACTGCTCCAGACACATTGGTTGACCGGAGTGTGTCCTTCATAGCTGTTGTGTCTATCCCCTTTGGGGAAATGTCACGCGATGTAATGGAGTCCTTGTAGCTTGCTACGACTCGTCTACATTCGCTGGTGACTGACACCTGCTTTGTTGGGTCATGTATGCATGTCCCTGTGCGGAACTGCCACTTCGGTTTATGACTAGATGTGTCGATCCGGGTTCTTTGTCATTGGATTTCTAGCGACACAATTGCATACGCGAGTCAAAAGGCGCAAACGGTCCCAGCTAAGGTAAGGCTGCAGCCGTGGGGTTAATCGTGCGTGAGACCGCAAAGAGATGCGATGTGTTATAGGCTGGATTCCTATGGCTTAGGATCGGGGTCCCGACAGCGTTGGTATCAGAGCCTGACTGACTGTAGGACTACTAAGCCAAACTGGTCGAAGTTGAGTCTAGAATTGCTTTAGTTATATATAAGGGAATTGTTTGTGGCAGGGAACGTAAGACTCTTGTTCTCTTCTCAAGTTATTCTATTCTGGTCATCCTCGTCTTTCTGCGGGAATTAAGGACTAGGTTACTCATCTTGTTCTAGGCTCGTGTTTCTGATTGGTAGATTATAAGACCACGGGTCGAGAGTTATTTTGGGTTTCTTTTATCCCTAGGAAAAGGAAATAAGTTTGATGATCAGAGAACTGAACTTGATAGTTGAGTGGTTACGCTATTCTATTTTTGGGTTGTCTCAAAATTACTTTGAGCATTTACAGCCGTTATGCTACCCAATTTTGCATTCAGAGCTCTAATGCTTTTGCATTACTCTCTATTTTCAGATGCCTGGCCGTCCTTCTCGTCAGGTGGTTCGTCTGACCAGGTGCATTGATGTGCCGGGTCATACGACCATGCTAGTTAGGGTGATGTCGGTGTGCGATTACCGCTGGTACCCAGAGTACACAGTGGAGGAACAGTATCGAGACTTCAACTAGAGCCAGTATATCTGCACTGTTAGGGTATTTCCAGACTACCCTGGAGCTGAGGAGCCAATCCATTGGTCCTATGGATTGGGAGTCACTGTTGGCATGGCAGTACAAGATGCTGCCTATTCAATGCTGACCATTATGAGGGCGAGACATGCACTGCTGCAGAACTCAGAGTTCTGCTATGTTCCTGCCTCTCAGCCAGGTGAAGAAGGATACCTCAGTGGGGTCTATTTTGATTCCTCTATGGAGGATCCGCTATTGCAGTCCACTTCTGAGATGCTAGAGATCAGAGACAGGGATGCTCGTGCTCTCCGCATGGAGCTTTATGCTACACGTGCCCGTCTGTGGACGGCTTTGACGCAGCTGGCACCGGTAGTCCAGACAGGGTATGGAGATATGGAGATGATGAACCCTGTTAGAACCCATCTTCCGGCCCATGTTGACTGGCCAGCTATAGGAGGAGTCACCCCTCTTCGGGGACCCCTACTACCACCAGTCAAGGGACCAAGGCCACATCCGTGTCCTTATGGATCCCAGGGATCTCATACCAGAGTATTTCCTGATCCGCAGGTTGAGCTTCCAGGCCATGGAGGCAATCTTTATGAGATGTTCTATGCGGATGCCTGAACCGTGAGTGGAAGGATAGTATGGTAGTAGCCGTACGTTCACAGTCCTGTGTGACCTGTGAAGTATGCTTGTGATGTGGAATGAATTCCGGAGGCCTAGATAAATAATGTATAGGAAGCTTGTAAGCCTATGATGAGTACTTTCATAATTTCAGTAGTTTGCTCTTCGGTTAAGGTTGTACTGAACTATGTAAGGGTGTGTATGAACCATGGTGTATATATAGCAGTTGCTTGTTACCATGTTGTTCGCATATTCATTTCCGCATTCCATGTGTTCAGTACATTCTTAATCCATAGCTAGTATTGATGATGATATTGGTCTAAGCTGTGAGTTTGTTTGTCCGGATGGTGTTCACCAGGTTGAATCGTGCCCCTGCTCATGAGCAAGGCGAGGGTAGTCAAGCGTCGCAGGAAGACCTGCCTCACCCGCCCTCTCTGGAGGAAGTTATGCTTGAGACAGAGAGGAACAAAAGGGAGACCAACCGACTGTTAGAGCGTATTGAGCAGAATACGGCTCGTCAGCCTAGAAATGTTGTAGTGTCCCTCAATGAATTTGTGAAGCTGAATCCTCCAAAGTTCCATCACTCCGTCGATCCCCTCGACGCTGATGATTGGTTGTGCAGTCTTTCACGTAAGATTCGCTCTGCGAATGTTTTTGAGGCCGACAAGGTGACCTTTGCGGCGTATTTTCTGGAAGGACCCGCCAATCTGTGGTGGGAGAACTTTCAAGCTATGCGTCCTGCTGAACCAGTAGCCACATGGGCAGACTTTAGTGCAGCCTTTCGTCTGCACCATATTCCACAGGGCCTGATGGACAGAAAGAGGGAGGAGTTATGTGCATTCACCCAGGGCAAGTTGATCGTGGATGCCTATAGCCGCGAGTTCGGTAACCTCGCCCGCTATGCAACAGAGGAGGTGTCTACTGATGCCAAGAAGCAAGCAAGATTCCGTAAGGGTCTGAGGTCTGAGCTTCGTCGTGATTTGCGCCTCCACGAGTGTTCAAGCTTCCAAGCCCTGGTCAACAAGGCGATCGGTGCCGAGACTGGTCATTCCGACTTCGAAGGCACAAAGAAGCACTCTCGTGATTTTGGCTCGTCATCTGGTTCCGCGTTTCCAAAACGTAGGCTGTGGGTTCCACACAGTTCTCTGCCGCCAAAATACACTTCGAGGCCATCCTACGTGGCGCCTCAAACGAATCTGACCAACCCTCCAGCAAAAACCTATGGTGGTCCAGCTAGCAATGATGCACCACGTGCCAACCAAGTGATATGCTACAAGTGTGGAGAACTAGGGCACTATTCCTGTGAGTGTCCTCAGAATGTGGGTGCCAAGCAACCCGGAAAGTCCGTCGGGCAAGGCAAGTTGGGCAAAGCTTACTATGCGAAGCCAACTCCTGAACGTGGCCATGTGAACTATTCTCAGCAGAAGAAGCTGCAGAGGATCGCGACGTCCTACTGGGTACGCTTCTTGTTAATCATCACCCAGCGTCTGTTCTTTTTGACACTGGGTCTTCTCATTCCTTCATTTCAGAAAGTTATGCACAGTTGCATAACATGTCTTTCTGTGATATGCCAATTCCATTGGTTGTCCAAACCCCTGGTAGTAAGTGTCAAACCTCTAGGATAACCTATGACAATGAAATTCTAGTAGACAGGCTAGTTTTTCTAGCCTCTTTGATAGCCCTGCAATCTTCAGATATTAATATCATCTTGTGTATGGACTGGATGTCAGCTCATTATGCCAAGATTGATACTCATTCTAGAAATGTTCAGCTTACCCATCCCTCGGGTGAGATAGTCAATGTCTCTACTCGAGTTGCCAAATGCCAACTCTATTCCCTCAATGCCAACCCTCTTCCGGAACTTGAAGACATTCCGGTAGTCCGTGACTTCCCGGATGTTTTTCCAGAGGAACTGCCAGGAATTCCACCTGACAGAGATGTAGAGTTCGTAATAGACCTTGTTTCGGAAACTGTTCCAATAGCCAGAAGACCATATAAGATGGCACCCCTGGAGCTAGCCGAACTTAAGAAGCAACTAGATGAGGCCTTGAATAAAGGTTTCATTCGTCCTAGCTCTTCTCCCTGGGCTTGCCCCGTCCTCTTCGTCAAGATGAAAGACGGAACGGATCAGATGGTTGTAGATTACCGACCAGTTAATCTGGTCACCATAAAGAACAAGTTTCCGCTCCCCAGGATCAACGACCTGTATGATCAGCTCGCTGGATCCTCAGTCTTCTCAAAAATGGATTTGAGGTTGGGATACCATCAAATCAAGATCAAGAACGGGGACATTCCAAAAACGGCTTTTGTTACTCGTTATGGCCAATACGAGTACACCGTTATGTCCTTCGGTTTAACCAATGCCCCAGCCACCTTCTCTCGCTTGATGAATTCAATCTTCATAGAGTATCTGGATAAATTCGTCATGGTATACCTCGATGATATTCTCATCTACTCGAAGAACAAACAAGAACATGCCGAGCATCTAAGGCTGGTATTGATGAAACTTCGAGAGCATCGCCTTTATGCCAAGTTTTCAAAATGTGAATTTTGGTTACCATAAGTGACCTATCTGGGTCACGTAATCTCTGGTAAGGGTATTGCTGTCAATCCCGAGAGATTTCAACCTGTCCTTGATTGGACTCAACCTGAATCAGTTAAGCAAGTTAGGAGTTTTCTTGGTCTAGCGAGCTATTGTCGCCGCTTTGTCGAGAATTTCTCCAAGGTTGCAAAGCCTCTAACTGAACTCCTCAAGAAAGATAAAAAGTTCGAGTGGACACCACAGTGTGAGCATAGTTTCCAGGAACTGAAAAGACGCCTGACTTCCGCACCTGTGTTGCTACCACCAGATTTTTCTAAGGACTTTGTCATCTATTGCGATGCCTCGCGACAAGGATTAGGTTGCATCCTCATGCAAGATCGTCATGTGATTGCATACGCATCTCGACAGTTGTGTCCACATGAGGATAATTATCCCACACATGATCTTGAGCTTGCAGCTGTAGTCCATGCACTAAAAACCTGGCGACATTAAATTCTGGGTAATCGTTGCGAAATATTCACTCATCACCAAAGTCTGAAATATATCTTCACCCAGCCGGATTTGAATCTCAGGCAAAGACGGTGGGTTGAGTTGATCTCGGATTACGACTTAGGGATAACTTACACCCCGGGGAAGGCCAATGTTATGGCTGATGCACTAAGTCGTAAATCTTATTGTAACAATCTGATGCTACAACGAGGTCAACCACATCTCTATGAGAAATTTCGGAAGTTAAATCTTCATATTGTTCCTCAAGGATTCCTTTCTACCCTGGTGGCGAAGCCTACTCTTAGGGATCAAATCATAGCCGTGCAGGCTTATGATAAGGGTATATCCCGGATCAAGGAGAATATTGCTAGCGGAAACGCTAGGGATTTCTCCATCAATGAGAAAGGTGTTGTGTTCTTTCAGAACTGTTTAGTGGTTCCTAAGAGCAAACGTCTGCGACAATTGATCCTTAAGGAGGCTCACGATTATCCTCTCACCATTCATCCCGGAAGTACTAAGATGTATCAGGACCTACGCCAGAGGTTTTGGTGGACCAGGATGAAGAGAGAAATTCCTGAGTTCGTTGCTAACTGCGACGTTTGTCATCGAGTTAAGGTGGAACATCAAAGGCCTGCTGGCACCCTTCAACCTTTAGCTATTCCTGAATGGAAATGGGATAAAATTAGTATGGATTTCATTATCGGATTTCCCAAGACCAAGAAAGGAAATAATGCTATCTTTGTGGTCATTGACCGTCTCTCCAAAGTAGCTCATTTTCTTCCAGTTCGTGAGAGTATAACAGCTAGCCAGCTAGCAGAGTTATATGTCTCTCGAATAGTGTCTCTTCATGGTGTTCCCCTGGAGATTAACTCAGACCGTGGGAGTATCTTTACTTCTCGCTTCTGGGAAAGTTTTCAGAATGCTATGGGGACTCACTTATCTTTTAGCACTGCTTTCCATCCTTATTCAAGTGGTCAAGTAGAAAGAGTGAATCAAATCCGAGAAGATATGCTCCGAGGTTGTGTTATATCGTTCGGTATGAATTGGGAGATGTGCCTTCCATTCGCCGAATTTGCTTATAACAATAGTTATCAATCAAGCTTGGGCAAAGCCCCTTTTGAAGTTCTCTATGGACGAAGATGTCGAACACCTCTTAATTGGTCAGAAACCGGAGAGAGGCAACTCTTTGGCCCGGATATGATCCAGGATGCAGAAGAGCAGGTTCGCATTATTCGTGAAAAGTTGAAAACAGCCCAGTCTCGTCAAAAGAGCCAATATGATCGTCATCACAAGGTTGTGACCTTTGAAGTTGACGAGAAGGCTTACCTTCGGGTTACACCTTTGAAGGGTACCCATCGATTCGGTATCAAGGGCAAGTTGGCTCCTCGTTACATTGGTCCTTTTCGCATTCTTGCCAAACGAGGAGAAGTTTCCTACCAGTTGGAACTTCCTCCACATCTTTCCAAGGTTCATGATGTCTTCCACGTCTCGCAACTCAGGCGTTTATTTTCGGATCCTATCCGTGAAGTGGACCACGAAACGCTTGATCTCCAAGATAACCTTTCATACCGAGAATACCCTGTGCGTGTCCTTGATCAAGCTGAGCGTACCACTCGATGTCGAAACCTCAAGTTTCTTAAAGTTCAATGGTCAAATCATTCTGAAAAGGAGGCAACATGGGAAAGAGAGGATCGTCTCCGACTTGAGTATCCCGCATTATTCCCGACGACTTCTAAATCTCGGGACGAGATTCTTTTGAGTGGGGTGAGTTGTCACATCCCTGAAACCCTAATCAAGTATGGCATTATGCTCATATCTTCTTTGCACTGCATCCAAGAAAATTTCAACAAGATCAAAGCAAGTGGTGTAGCAAAACTCAAAAAAACCTAGCCACTTCTCAAATTCAAAGAAATTCTAAACTTGTTCAAATCAATGAACCCAAAATGGCCTCAAGAAAAGTTCAACTTTTCTGATAATTCATGGAAGCAAATAAGCAGTGAAGAAAACTATTTTCATAACACTTTTGGCATTTTATATGAATGCCAAAAGCTACTGGATTCAAGTTTAAATTTGAATTCAAAAACTTTAAGTTTTCAAAAATGCTGAAAACTTCAGGAATGGTTGGATATATTCCAACAAATATTCCAGTGTGTTCAAAATATTTTTGGTAAACTATTTTGGAGCTGAAATAAATAGCAAACCAAAATAGTTAGTAAAACAGAAAATAAAACAAGAAAGGGAAATGAGGAAGACCTACCTGACGCTCACCTGGCCCAGGCCCAACTCCTGTGCCGTCTTCCTCCTCGCCAGTAGGAGCAGGAGGTGGCCGCCGCGACGCCGAGCGCCTACACGCAGCTCCCTGCCTGCCTGGCCACCACTTCGCGCTGGCGCGTGTGGGGATAACCTCCCCGAGCACTGGCCTATCCATTCCCGTGCACCATTTCCCCCCTCTCCTCTGGGTTCCTTCCTCCCCTTCTGCCGCCATTGTCACGAGCTCGAGCTCGAGCTGCCCTTGCCTCTGGCCACTAGTTCTTTCCCCCGAGTGCCCCATTCGCTCCGCCTTGACGAGCTGGTCCTCCCTGCAGAAGCCGAAGGTCCCCCGAGCCCTGCAACGCCCACGGCACCGTCGTCTTCAAGCTTCGGCCGCCAGCGAGCTTCGATCGATTCGTCGCCTTCAGCGCCTCCCCGAGCAAGCTAGCGCCACCACTGCACTCCCCGTGATCTTGCACAGCTTTTCCTCAAGTTTCCCCCTTCGATCTCTTCCTCTAGGCCTAGTTCCACCGAAGCACGACGAGGACCGCCGCTGCAGCTCGTCGTCGGTAGCTCTCCGGTGAACGGTTGGTCCATCTGAGGCCACCAGCAGCTTCAGGCCATCGCGTAGATGCTTTAGGAGCCCAGCCCCGCGTGATTTGACCCTGTTTCCAATGACCTCGACGATGGCCGACCTTTGGTCGCCGCCGAGCTCGTCGCCGGTGTCGATTCCGGCCACCCCAGCCCCTAGGGTTTGCCCCATCGTGCGCGACGTCGAGTGGTCGATCTCCCTGAGGTCTCCGTCGTGCGTTTGGTCTTCGGAGATGAGTTTCCGATGCCCTCCACCGTCTCTAGTGTCACCGGAGGCTCACCGCCGGTGAGAACGACCTCGCCGCCGGTGGATCTCAGCTGGCCTGAGCCACTGACGCGTGGGGCCAGCCTCTGGATGTTTTGGGTTAATAAAAATAAAATAAGTTAAACTAATAAGTCACTCACATGTGCGTCCAGTGCTGTTAATTAGCTAATTAAGTTTAAAACTAATCTAAAACTGACCAGTGTCACTGACCAGTGGGTCCCACTGGTCAGGTTTGACTTTCAACGGCCAGTTGGACCTGCTGATGCCATGCTGACGCAATAAGTACATTTTCTGTTTAAAAAGTATTTTGGAAAAATGCCAAAACTTCTAAAAATCATAGAAATTAATCTGTAACTCCAATGAAAATAATTTATATATGAAAAAGTATCAGAAAAACCCAAGGAATCTGAATATGTCATTTTCAAACATGTTTGAAAATGTTACTAGACCAAACATGTAGAATAATGAATAAGTTAAATTTTATAAATGCTATGAGATGGAATTTGAAAATCATTTGAATTCCATTACAAATGCTATGATCAAACATTGTCCAATCACAACCAGCAACTTAACATATCATTCCATGCATGTTAAAAATAAGTTGATCTGAGCATCAGGTCGAATCAATTAAAAAGGTATTCGAGAATACCTCGTTTGAAGTGATATTTGAATCTGATTCAAATCAACTTCAAACTTAATAAATGATAGCTACGGTAGCATACCACCTTGCATCCTCATGCCATGCTCATGCATCATCTTGTGGCATATGATTGTTATTGATTATTATCATTTCTTCGGTAGGGTCTGCTCCTCCGGATTCCACTGAATATCCGACTGACATATATTGTCCCTCCTCTGAGCAACAAGGCAAGCAACCATTTTGATCATCCCGATAAATCCCATGTTCTCGCTCCTGCACTTACTTATTTCATTAGGATCAAATGCTTCAAATGCTTTTGCCACGTTAGCTGAACCACTTCCTTTGCATGACCTGTCTTTGTCACAGTAAATAGCCGAACCTTGCAACCTAGCATACCTGGTAGATGCTTGAGCCATGATGTGCCTTATCCTTCTATGCATGCTATGCTTAGAGTTGTGTATGGTCTGTCATTTGGGAGATGAACATAATTGTGAGAATGTTTTCAGTAAGTAAAGGTTGTGTGTTAAACCTGATTTGGTAAAGGTACCGGTGAAAGGCTATGTAGGAGTACATGGCGGGTTGTTTCATTGGAACCGTCCTTAGGAACTGAGTTCCGTGTATGTAATCCAAGACTAGATACTACCACACGTTGGGATACTTAATTGAACCTCTCGACTTATTAATCGCTTAGTACTCGGTCCAGCAGTTGCAAGTAGTTTCTCGTGTTTATAGTCATGCTGGTGGCCGTTCATAGCGCTGACCTGAGAGGTGGGATGTGATGCGGTAGGCAGTGGTGCAGTGTACCAAGTGGCACCCGGATGGTGGGCTTGGGAACCCTGCGCACATCGTTTGGGGCCATGGCGGAAACCTCAGCCGGACTTTCGTGCGGGTTACCCTCAGATAGGCGATAGACCTGGACTAAGTATTAGTGTGGTTAACGGTCGTGGCCGACTCCCTCGCTGGGCTTCCGCTTGAAGGTTGCCGAGGTGCATGACGTGCACATGGCGATAAGTGGTGAGAGCGTGTGTGAAGAAGTACACCCCTGCAGGGTTATGATCTATTCGAATAGTTGCGTCCACGGATATGGACTACTTGGAGACATATGTTGTTCATAGATAACTTTAATGGCTACTCATAAAATTGTCAAGATAAGCGTGAGTGTCGTGGACGGCATTTCCGTATGGAGACGGAATGATTCCACGATGGAGTATTGTTGTGGTGTTAGTGGACTCGTGTGCGAGAAATCAAGTTGTAAAAAGTATTTAAAATTGCAAGTTGTCTAGCCACGAGTCAAATGCTGGCTTTCCGCATGAAACCCCACAATTCCTTATTGATACATTGCATGAGTAGATAGTTATCCTAAAGTCTTGCTGAGTACCTCTGTACTCATGTTTGCTTAATATTTGCTGCAGAGGTTGTTAATGACCCTAACGGAGGGTTCTTCCTAGACATCGACGACGACGAGTAACTGGTATCCCAGCTACGATCTGGCCCTAGGGTGGGTCTGTAGTATAGTCAGGCCACGTGCCTTCTAGTTTCATCTGTCTGTACTCCGATAGCTTATTTACTTCCGCTGGCTTGTAACTTGAATGACTGTTATGATGGGTCGTGAGACCCCTACTGTGTAATATTATGTGTGTTGCTCTTCCGAGCCTTTTAAATAAAGCTTGTATGTTTATGGTTATGTTGTGATGCCATTGATGTATCTATACATATCGGTATGCCATGCGTACGTGTGTCGTACTTGATATGTATGGGGTTCGGTTACCTAGCCGTAGACTTTAGTAGCATTCCTTACAGGGAAATGCCCCTTTGTGATCCAACGAGCCATGGTAGCTCGCTACTGCTCCGGACACATTGGTTGACCGGCGTGTGTCCTTCTTAGTTGCTGTGTCTATCTCCTTTGGGGAATTGTCACGCGATGTAATGGAGTCCTTGTAGCTTGCTACGACTCATCTACATTCGCTGGTGACCGACACCTGCTTTGCTGGGTCATGTATGCCTGTCCCTGTGCGGAACTGCCACTTTGGTTTATGACTAGACATGTCGATCCGGGTTCTTTGTCATTGGATTGCTAGCGACACAATTGCATACGCGAGTCAAAAGGCGCAAACGGTCCCGGCTAAGGTAAGGCTACAGGCGTGGGGTTAACCGTGCGTGAGACCGCAAAGAGATGCGATGTGTTACAGGCTGGATTCCTATGGCTTAGGATCGGGGTCCCCACAGATGCGGTCGTGACCCTCGTGTTCCGACCCACGATCATCAAGGTCGTCCTCATCAGCTTTCTTTCACGCATTGATTCACTTTCGCGCACACCGCCACAACATGTTAGACCGTCATACCGGAGTTCTTGCAAGATTTGTGTGCTTAAGTAGGAATGCATATCATTGTTGTGAATAGATGTAGAGTATGTGCTATTACTGGTGATCTTGCTTCTTTGTGTGTGTGTGTTAGTCTTTTATCTTGCTTCTTTCTTTGGGCCCTTGGTGTTACCTTATTTTCCCCTTATGGAAGTTGCTCACCGACACTAGACTCAAAGAATCAGTGAAGAGGCAGTCATTTGGAAGCTCAGTTCGGTAATATAGAATTTTCAGCAGACTGCATTATATCAGGAATATAGGACCTGAATATAAATGATATCCTGACTCGATGGGTTATCAGCATCAAATTTACATTAGTGCAACCTTCGCAGCAACAATCATCGAAACAGCAAGAAGGCAAGGATGTGTACATTTCGAGTCAAAGGTATGATTCATATACGCGGTTGCGTCTGTTATGAATACAACTTGAAACCTGCTATACTACAGAAGGAAGTCAGAATGTGGTATGAACTTAGTGTTCAGCAAGAAGGATAGCCGAATTCCCTGTTGCATACAACAAGTAACCGACAGCAGGAACATTAAGGAGATATATATGCACTTAGCATGCATATGGCAAAAAGAAAGCTTCAGGTATAAGCAACTTAGTCTTTCTCCGCAAGTTACCAGATCAACTTATGACACAAGGTTCCCGTGACTTCCTCAATACGACACACGAATATTTGACCATACAAGACATCCATGCTTCTCCAGTAACTTATCATAGCAAGCTCTCGACATAAGGAAGCTACCCCGGCAGAAACTTCGAGCACAAGCTATCCAATCTTCCTTGACACGATACTCTTGATGACTTACAACAAAAGCTAAGTAACCTTTGTCGGGAAGGCATCACATTCTCACTAGTACAAGCTATTCCACCAACAACTGGCAGCATATGACCATGCATCTCAAGGATCCGCTCCACAACAGTTGGTCAGAAGGAAAAAAGTCAGTCAGGACACAAGTCTGCCTCGGGAATCAAGTGCTCAGCCGCATAGACCCAATATATATGATGGACAGGTTGCAAAGTCCATATGAGTTAATCATACAATGATGCCACCCGATGAGAAACCGACTATTGCATGAGCTATATAAGAAGAAGAACGCAAGTTATATTCTTAAGTGAGATGACCAACAACCTATGGATAAGCTGCATGGGACACAGATGGACCCTTGCCTGTCTTTCTTTGGTGATGGCACCACGTGTGTGTTCTGAGCTGTTTTTGTCCGTCTGGGGTGGATGCCGACTTTTATTTCTCTTGTAATCAACTGGCCTGTGTTTTGAGCTGTTTTTCGGCCGTCTCGGGCAGCTGTTGAATTGTTAAGTAATATGTGTGCCGGAATATTGTACCTGGCAGCACCCATGGTCATCCGAGGAATAAAGAACACATCAGACCAAGCTCTTTCAACTAAGGATCTAGGCAAATAGAACCATAATGAAGGAAAAAGATTGGCCATACATGTATAATAAGGGTTGCAAGATCAACATGGTACCGATACTCAAAACAGTCTGGTTCGATACCAATCACCATGGGTACACACCCCCGGGGTCTATTCGATTTGCAAGGACCCTATATTGAGTCAACCCGCTCAGCCCAACCAGATATGCTCAGAATCGTAAGAAGGGGATATTGAAATCTGTGAGGAAGACTAAGCAGTTCTATTGCAACAATAGTGTTAAAGCATTACACGGCCTACAATTCATTTAAAGGTGTCGACAGTGTTAAGGCTTTTCTTAACAAATTAGGGTTAGCAACAAAAGGTTCTCTAGATGAAAAACTAGGTGAGAAACCTATATGATGCTAACAACCATGATAACAAGTGCAAGCAAGGAATACACCACAACAATAATAAATGCAAAGTAAAGGTAAGAGATAACCGCAAGTGGAACTGGTGGAGACGAGGATGTGTTACCGAAGTTCCTTCCCTTTGACAAGAAGTACGTCTCCGTTGGAGCGGTGTGGAAGCACAATGCTCCCCAAGAAGCCACTAGGGCCATTCTTATCACACCCTCACACAATGCGAGATGCCATGATTCCACTATTGGTGCCCTTGAAGGCGACAACCGGACTTTTACAAACAAGGTTGGGGCAATCTCCACACAAAGCTTGGAGGCTCCCGACAAGACCACGAAGCTTCACCACCTCAACCGTCTAGGGTGCTCAAACACCCAAAAGTAACAAGATCCACAAGGGATTAGTGGGGGGAATCAAATATCTATTGGTGGAAGTGTAGATTTGGGCCTTCTCAACCAATCCCCAGGAAATCAACAAGTTTGATTGGCTAGGGAGAGAGATCAGAAAAATATGAGCTTTGGAGCAACAATGGAGCTTGGAGAGGTAAGAGGTGAGCTTCTAGAGGAAGAAGACACCTTTATATAGTGGGGGGACAAATCTAACCATTATCCCCCACTTATAGCACTCGCAGAGCGGTACTACTACTGCCACGAGTGGTACTACCGCTTGGTAGGCTCACCAACCACGGTATTAAAAAACTACTACTGTGCCTACCATCGCTGGGGAAAAGATGCGCAAAAAGTCTAATGGAGCGGTAGTAAAAAACTACTGCCGCCCAGAGAGCGGTACTACCGCCCACAGAGCGGTACTACCTCCCTTGGAGCGGTAGTAAAAAATTACTGTCGCGCCGAGAGCGGTACTACCACTTCGAGAGCAGTACTACCATTGGTCCTTCTGCACACGCAAGAAAGATAAGGTTGGAGCTCCACTATAGCAAGGGAAAGGTGGTGCAAATAGAAATGTGTATGTGTTGATTCCATCCAAACCTTTCCGACACGGACCCCCTCTTAATAGTACGACTTTCCTATGACTCAAAACCACCAAAGACAACCATAGAAAACCACCGCGCTTGAATGACACCGAGGGGCACCGAATCATCTTGTTCCTAGCCATGTATTATCTGAAATGCCCAATGCACACGATTAGTCCGTAGGGGTACTGTCATCAATCACCAAAATCATTTAGGGAGAAATATAACCTAACAATCTCCCCCTTTTTGGTGAATTGATGACAATACATGAATTGCACAAAGAAGATATAATATAAACATATGCAAACCCAAAGTCTATAAACTAGAGATCGTCTCCCCCTGTATGTGTGCATGTTTAGAATAGTGCTATGGACATCAAAGCACACAACCTAGGAAAAGCACTCCCCCTAGAAGTCATAGACGAGACACTCCTTGCAAAAAGATAATTAGGCAATAAATGTGGAAGCAAGGCATAGCATGTGAGCATGAAGATAAGTTCACAAAATAAATAGACTCACATGCTACTAACATGCTAAATAATAGAGAGACAATAAAGATAATAGAGGGGATAGCATATGTCTCACACCATATGATTAGTAACGAAACCGAGGCTCACACACATAATAAAACCATCGAAGTTCAGCAAATAAAGAGACATGGAAAGCAATGAAAGAAAATCCTACACTCTCTCCCCCTTTGGCACCAGGACACCAAAAAGGCAGAAAGGACACCTACGACACAGGTGGTAGCTCGAAATGCAGAGAAATAAGCCATCGGACTCCTCATCAGACTCCTCATCACACTCCTCATCAACCTGCTCATCTGACTCCTCAACCGACTCCTGATCAGACTCACCCCACTGCAGGTTCCTCTTCTTCAGCCAATCAGCTTCTGGAGTGATGACTTCCTCAGATCCGCTGGAGATGTGCACGTCAAGCTTCCTCAAGATATGCTTGTCTCATCGACGGCTCTCCTTCTGAGCCACATGAGTCATGTACTGCCCCTTTTCCTAGATATAGAACAAGGTCTTCATCCCGTCCTTCAGCTTCTTGGCCCAAGATGGCTCATCATTGGAAGGTCCATGAGTCTCTAGGCTGCCCACATCCTCAGCCGCAGCATCAGCATCGGTCTCATCATCCTCAACCTCCATGGGTTCAGCAGCACGTGTACTGGAGGTGTTGGCCCACTTGTCCTTTTGGCACAGCTTGATGGGCTCATGGCGGATCCAGCCAGGAGCATGGAAGACCATGTCAGGAAAGGCCTCTGACCACTTCTCCTTGATGAAGTAGAACAGGTAAGGCCCATAGATGGGGACCTTATGGTTGAACACTGCCGAATGAAGCTCGTTCCACATAACATGAGAGACATCGAGTGGCCTAGTATCACTAGTCCGTCCTTTCTCGCACAAGAGGAGCATGTCCACCAAGTAAGAGTGCACTTGATACTTGTTGCCAACCCGAGGAAAAAGTGTGTTGCGGAATATTCTGTGCATGACATCTAGAAAAGTGTTGAGCACAAACGTGGACTCACCAATGGCAGACTTATTCTCAATGTGGAAGGGCAGCATCTTCTCCTTAGGGGTAGCATCGGGCTTCGCATGTAGGCACAGACAAACTGGTGTATCGAGCCCCTCATCACGAACATTCAGAAGTTTCATGAATTTTGCCCAGGTACCAAACAACCTCTCTCTATTAGTCATCCAGGTCATAGTGCACGCATCATCAGAATGGAAATGAACTGAAACGAAGAACTGGTGATGATCCCTCTAACTGGAATGGAAGGAGAGGGGCTGGAGAGGGAGATTGTAGCGACCCGACTCAAAACGAGTCAAGCCTCTGTGTATCCGTGCCATCCCTGGATCAATATGCTGGCACACACAGTACATCAATGTATATATCAAAGTGCAATCACATGTAAATACCGTAAAACTGATATATATCTTAAATATCTCAGCGGAAACAGTCAAGGGAGTGGAGTCCCAAATAACACCAACGGCAGGTTGAGTGCGGACCGTAACCCTAAATCGTACTCTTACTCGTCGAGGAAAATATCTGCAACATAAGACGTTGCAGCCGTGTAGGTCCGCATATTGAATATGCCGGCAAGTCACAAAAGAGAGGGGTAAAATATCATCTATACTATATGCATATATGGCAGGTGGTGTTGTAAGTTTTAGCGTAAAGCAAACTTTCTCCTACAACAAGAGAGGGGCTAAAAGCAAAATATTACTACGTTGTTGGTTGTTAATGAGATGGTTCCGCCAACCAGTTCTCATACCCAGGTTATCAATATTACCCACATCAAATATATATAAATGGTGTTGAGAATTCCAGATAATTTCAGTTCCTTTGGCTCAAGTTGTCCATGACCATGGACACGGCTAATCGATTTGGTTTAAGTACTCTGCTGAGTTTTGCACACGTTCCCCACAAGATTTGATCGCCTCCGTGTATGTCCTCGCACGTCAGGGTGTTTGAAGACCGTATGATCAAAACATGGTCTTTCAACGGGTCCCTCTGAATCCCTGTCGGTGCCCATCCAATCCTACCGTTCTTCTACATCTGTTGGCACCGCCTGTCCAGAGTCGCCGTGTTGTCCAACCAAGCCAGAGCCCATAATGACTTGTGGCTGTGCAGGTAAGCCTTGGGTCTTGAAAATATTCGTCCGTCTCTTTGAGCCTGGGTGAAGCTTTCCGCAAGATGTCATGGCACGTCTCCAGCATCCCGGGTCATCCACTGGTTTCTCCAGGGAGCTGATCAACCGTCCTTCACCCAGAGTTGCATTGCATCACGAGGTCTTGAAAAGTCTTGACTTAACCGGTCTTGGTTATTAAATTATTCTCGCATCACTCGTGATAAACTCTCAACCAGAATCCCGTCTACTCAAGCATAGCAATATGAAAATTTTCATCCCGGGCCAAGTAACGGGGTTGTTGTGTGCCTACCACATGATACTACAATATGTAACCATAATTTCCAAGTACCGAGTCAGCATGTAAATTGGGCATGGTATGGTAGAACTACGATGCATAAAACATAGGTGATACATGATCAAATGACTTGCCTGGTATTACTTGATGAAGATAGTCGCTCTGTAAATCCTGATAATTCTACTCGCCACACTCCAAGCAATCTATCGTAAACGAATAGCATTCAATAAACATTCATGCCAAAAAGGAAGAACCAAGAGAACATAAGAACAAAGCATGTCTTGGTGCAAAATAACAACGTACTAAGGTTTAATAAAAAGGTCCTAAGTGTGTTGTAAAGTGAAGGTGCATGAATGAGATCAAAAGAGTTAATGGACGATGAACTATTGCTATATAAGCTCGACTTGCATACACTATGGGAGATGATCAAAAATATTGGGAGAACAACATGAATGTTATTTGACAAAGAGTATAAGACATACGAATTTATTTGTAGAAAGAATTTCTTGAAATGGAGCACTACAACACAAGTTATAGCGAATTGAAGTATGAATTGAATTTGTATTCAAAAGGTCAAGAGAAGTTGAACTGAAGTATGATGGTTACGTACAAAAATATATGACATGAGTGTTTAGGGGTAAAAGGAATCAATTGAAAAGGTGGTACGATTTGCAAGATAAGATCAAATGAATGTTCGAATACAAATTTGAATGGCTCAAATTTGTAAGGTTCAAAGGTCGAAACTAATGATGCTACTGGATATAGGAGATCAATATGAGCGTGTAGAAAAAAGAATTACTAGATTTGAAATAGCGGATCAAAAGATACAAATACTTCAATATAACATTGAATCGGCTTAGAACGATGTGAACACTTTTGGGCACTAATAGATAAATCTGATTTGATCAAAATTATAAGTTGAAAAGTTAAAACTAATGATACAAATGGGAAGATTACTTTGATACGAATCCGACGCAATTGGATTCATCTCAAATGGAGCTACGGATAAAAATATATGATCAAAAGAAGTTTGAATATCAGCGTGAACAAATATCGAAATTTGAAAATTTCAAAAACTTGATATGATAGGTTCACCGGATAGATGGGATCAAGACGAAACTCTAGGCGTTGGTTTCATCTAATTCGGATAAACGAGTAAAAAGTTATGGCTATTTGAAAAATCAGGGCCAAGGTGTTTTACGGAAGAAAAGTGTTATGTCTAAAAGAATTCTACTACTAATGTGTAAATACGAAGACTAATTAATATATCTAATTACTCTACCATATACTAGTGTAGGAATACTAGTCTAGAAATAATAAACTACGGGAGTAAAAAAATATGAAGATAAATACCTTTAGAATGCAGAGTAAGAATTAATTCCAATGAGGAGACGACTTCGAGAAATCTCGCCAAAGAGAAAAGAATATTTTTATTTAATAAACCTAGTCAAATCAAAAGATTGATTTAACCCGAAATAGGTGATTTTTGGATGCTCCTATGGGTCTATATTTATAGGTGGAAGGGAAGTCTTATGGTCCATAGATAGGCAATGTGGGACTAAACATATACGTATTGTGGAGCAAAAGAAAAAGAAAGGAAGAGGGGTGCCGCATGGGCCAAAGAGTTTCGGCCAGCCGCGTGTAGCGCACTTCCGGCCAGCCGTTTTTTATTTTTATTTTATTTTTTATTATTTTTTGAAAAAAACAACGAAGAAAAAAAAATATTTATAAACGAAATTTAGAGTATATTTATATAGGCATATTATATATCAAAATTTTCAGAATAAAATTTCCTACAACATGAACATTTTATTTTTCACAAAATAAAAACTTTATAAAATTTTATTTTTCTAAAATTCAATAAAATCCAAATTTTGTCTTTAAAATTTTTGGCACTATTTTTTTCTTTTGACTTTTATTTTTTGGGGGGTGTCATGTTACCTCCTCTCTTTCTTGCTTGGCAAGTATATTGTCAGGAAAAAATATGGTTGAAATATTGTGCCAAAAATAAAATTCAAATCAAAATCCAAAGGAAAAAAAATCAAATGCCACATTCATTCAAATTCTTTATAGTTGAAGAATTCATGTTATCTTCTCTCACTGGTTTTAAATGGATGAATTTGAATTCAAAAGAAAATGGGAAAGTCATTTTATTCCCTCTCATTCAAAAGTTTTAAAAAAGTTTCAAATTCCACTCAAGTTTCAATCACTCAAACAAACAAACAATCAATCTAATAATTATATTAACATTCCAAAATTTATAATTTTGGGATGTTACAGAGATCCGGTGAGCCCTTTCGGTGAAGATCTTGAGAGAGAGAGAGAGAGAGAGAGAGCTCCATGGGAGAGAAAGAAGATGGGGGAGAAAGAGAAAAAGAAAACTGCCCCCCTTTGTTAATATACCCCCGTGGCTCAGGCAGTGCGGTAGTACCCCAATCATCGCGGTAGTATTGCTTGGTCAGCGGTAGTAAAAATTTACTACCACTAGCTGAGCGGTAGTACCGCTCGCCTAGTAGTGTCGTGGTCATTGCGGAGTGGTAGTACCGCTCCCCAGCGCCAGTAAAATTTTACTGTCGTTCATGGGGCGGTAATACTGTGCCCTCTTTAAAAAATGGTTTCAGATTTTGCAAAAATGGCGAGAAATAAACACAGACAAATGCCATGCAATGCCAAACAGAAAACAGAACAAACACAACCGACTGGCCTTGACATAACTCTTCTTGTGAAGAGGGGCGTTGGCCAGAGCACCTATTTTGAGACAAATGCTATGACACCGTGAAGAATTATCCTTGGGTTCATGACCAAATCTCATCTTTGAAGCACAAGTGTCATCAATAATGGCTAATGTGAAAGACTTTATCGATTTGTGCATAATGGGGGAGGGAAAGATCATTGAGAAAACAACACTCCCCCTATGTCCATGCCTACACCTAGAGCAAAATATAATGATGAGTGAAGTGTGGTGTGCCTAGTTTCAATCCACATTGTTTGAATCAATGATATTTAGCTCATGCCTTAACTCGTGGAACCTTGCTTCATCTAGAGGCTTTGTGAAAATATCTGCAAGTTGCTCTTGAGTGTTGATGAAGAGGGCCTCAATATCTCCATGCTTGATATGCTCACGAATGAAGTGATGATGACTATCAATATGCTTGCTCTTGCTATGTTGCACCGGATTAAGGGAAATCTTGATAGCACTTCGATTGTCACATAGAAGAGGCACTTTGTCACAAGTGACATCGTAATCCTTTAAAGTTTGCCTCATCCATAGCAATTGTGCACAACAATTTGTGGCTGCAACATACTCAGCCTCGGTGGAAGACAGTGAGACACAATTTTGATTCTTTGAAGACCAACATACCAAAGAACGGCCAAGGAATTGATATCCTCCATAAGTTGACTTCCTCCCCACACAGTCTCCCGCCCAATATGAATCATAGTAGCCCACTAGATTAAAGCTTTCACCTTTGGGGTACCATAGGCCAAAGTTTGGGGTATTAGCCAAATATCGAAAGATTCGTTTGACTACTGCATAGTGGCTTTCCTTTGCTGTAGATTGAAACCGTGCACAAATTCCTACACTCAACATGATATATAGTCTAGATGCACAAAGGTAAAGGAGGGATCCAATCATGGAGCGATATACCTTTTGATCCACTACTTTACCATCGGGATCATTGTCGAGCTTGCATTTGGTTGGCATGGGAAACTTGACCGGCTTGACGTCCTCTAGCTCGAACCTCTTGAGCATGTATTGAGTGTACTTGGCTTGATTGATGAATGTTCCTTCTAATCCTTGTCTGATTTCAAACCCGAGGAAGAACTTGAACTCACCCATCATCGACATCTCAAACTTCTCGGTCATTAGTGCAGCAAACTCTTCATTGAAAGATTCGTTAGGAGAACCAAAAATGATATCATCAACATATAGTTGGCATATGTACAAATCCCCTTTGATCTTTTTGGTAAAAAGGGTGGGATCATTTTTCTCAATTCCAAACCCATGATCTTGCAACAACTCGGTAAGGTACTCATACCACGCACGTGGGGCTTGTTTAAGGCCATAGAGCGCCTTATTGAGTTTGTGTACATGATTAGGGAGCTTGGGATGCTTGAATCCCGGGGGTTGTTTGACAATACCAACTTATTCAAAGGACCATTAAGAAATGCACTCTTCGCATCCATTTGTTGCAATTTGAAATTATGATGAGATCCAAATGCAAGCAACATGTGAATGGATCCAAGATGAGAAACAAGGGCAAAGGTTTAACCGTAGTCAATACCCTTGACTTGGGAGTAGCCTTGAGCCACCAATCTTGCCTTGTTTAGAACCACAATGCCATTCGTGACTTGCTTGTTCTTGAAGATCCATTTGGTCCCAATGACATTATGTTCCTCTGTTGGTCTTAGCACTAATTCCCAAACTTGATTGCCCTCGAAGTTGTTCAGTTCTTCATGCATGGCCATAAGCCGATCCTCATCACCGAGCGCTTCATGTACTTGTTGAGTTTCACAATACAAAACAAACATGTGATGCTCATAATAGTTTAGTATTTTTTGATGAGTGGATACTCCCCTTTTTAAGCTTCCAAGCACATTCCTCATGAGATGTGATTTGACCCTGAGTTTGGATGCTATCTGGGTTGCACGATGCTCCAAGAGTTTCGCGCTAGTTAATTGAGGAGCATCATCTTGATCATGTTGTTTGGCCTTGAGTTTTGAGGCTCTCTTGGCAGCGCGACCCTTCAAGGGTGTCGCGCTAGGTAGTTGTGGAGCAACAACCTGATCATCTTGAGTTTCGTCTTGAGCTTGCTCACTTGTTTGTCCTTGATCTTGTGTCTACACTTGATCTTGATCTTGAGCAGACTCATAATTACCTTGGACATCATTTGGTGCATCACCATGTTCGTGTGGTTGATCTTGTCCTTGATCCCGTTCAGTAGGTTGAGGGCCTTCTCTTTGTTCTTCGGAAGCAAGTGGGTCTAGCGAGGGTGATGGCTCCACTTGAATAGAGCACTATCCTTCTCCTTCAGCCGCAAGGGGTTCCTCTATGGGGAGTATTTGACCAATCCCCATTCTTCTTATGACTTGAGGAGGAATTTCATCACCTACATCACAAAGGCCACTTTGCTCCACTCGGGAGCCATTATTTTCATCAAACTCCACGTTACACGTCTCCTCAACGAGTCCGGTGGACTTGTTGAGGACACGGTAAGCATGAGAGTTTGTAGCATAACCAACAAATATGCCCTCTTGAGCTCTAGAATCAAATTTAGCCAAACGAGCACCTTTCTTGAGAATGAAACACTTACAACCGAACACCCTGAAGTACTTGAGGTTGGGCTTGTTTTCGGTAAGAATCTCATATGGAGTCTTGTTCAAGCCTTTGCGGAGGTAGAGCCGATTGGATGCATGACATGCCATGTTGATGGCTTTGGCCCTAAAGTTCTACGGAGATTTGAACTTTGCCATCATTGTTCTCGTTGCGTCCATCAATGTGAGGTTCTTCCTCGCCGCCACACCTTTAGGTTGAGGGGTGTGGGGTGCTGCATATTGGTGCTTGATCCCCTCATCACTAAGGAACTCATCCAAGGTGTAGTTCTTGAACTCGGTGCCGTTTTCACTTCTAATCATCAAAACCTTTGCTTTAAGTTGTCGTTGAGCTTCATTAGCAAAGTTGAGGATGGTCTGTTGAGTCTCACTCTTCCTCTTGAAGAAATATACCCAAGTGTATCTTGAGTAATCATCCACAATCACCAAGCAGTACCTTCTACCCCCAAGACTGGCAAAGGATGGATGACCAAAGAGATCCATATGGAGGAGCTCCAAGGGGCTCTTAGTGTAGATGATAGTCGTGGGACGGTGACCTGATTCATGAATCTTCCTTTCAATACAAGCACTATAAGGACGATCTCTGGCAAAACTCACATTTTTTAGTCCACGAACATGGTCCCCTTTGAGGAGACTTTGCAAAGATCTCATATTGACATGAGCTAGCCGGCGATGTCAAAGCCAATCCACATCAACTTTAGCCATTAGACAAGTCGTGGTTTTAGTGGGTCGCTATGAAAATTTCACCACATAGAGACCATTTTCGACATATCCAACATAGGATACTTTAAGAGTCTTGCTCCACAAAAGGTCCACGGTATGAATATTAAATAATGTGGCAAACCCATAATTGCAAGTTGACGAACAGAAAGCAAATTGTATGCAAGGGACTCAACAAGCATGACCTTCTCTATAGATAAATCTTGAGAGATGACCACCTTACCAAATCCTAATACCTTAGATGTTGATGCATCAACAAATTGGACATGGGTAGGCATAGATGGAGTAGGATGCACATCTACCACCAAGTCCTTGCTCCCGGTCATATGATTTGTTGCTCCACTGTCGAGCAACCATGACGCCCCACCGGAAGCAAACTCCTACAATAGATCAAGGCTTGGTTTTAGGTACCCATTCTTGAATGGGTCCTTTGATGTTAGAAACAAGGGTCTTAGGAACCCAAATAGCCCATTCAATGTACTCATAATAAGAACCAACATATTTGGCATAAACATGCCCATCACTAGCACGACATAAAACATAGGAAGGATTAAAGTCGACGGCTGTGTTGATAGGGACGGTTTTGCCCTTCTTGGCATTACCACCCCCTTCCTTGTTCTTTTTCTCCTTATGAGTATCATCACCCTCTTTGACAAAAATGTCCTTGAGAGCAAGATATCGCTTGTTCCTGTTCTTCCTTTTTCTTTTAGACTTGGGTGTACGTCCAAGTCCCTCCTTTCCTACCACTTCCTTTTGATTACTCAAAAGGTCATTTAGGTTCTTCTCGCCTTGGATGCATTACACAAGGCCCTTATCTAGTTGATCTTCCAACTTAGAATTTTCCTCCACAATATGCACATGCTCACAACAAGGGTTAGTAGCACAAACATTATCAATTAGAACAAAGGGAGGACAAGTAAAGATCTCCTTGGTAAGTTTTACTTGGAGTTGATCATAAGACTTCTTCAGAGAGGAATCAACACCTTTCAGGACCTTGTGCGCCTTGTCAAGTGTGTCAAAATCTTCCTTGAGTCTATCATGGCCAACCCCAAGTGCAACCTTTTCAGACTTAAGCACACAGGCAAGTATAATAGCGTGATCAAGCTCTTTTTGTAACTTAGCACAGTCAACGTTCTATGACTCCTCAAGAGCCAAATGAAGATTGCGCTCTTCTTATAGAGCTATAAATAGTTCTGCAATCTCGTCGGCATATTCACGACTATGTCCTTGCATCTCGGAGATAGTCTCCTCATGAGAATCAATGAGATTATTAGCCTCACCAAGTTGTTCCAAAAGAGCAACAAAATGCTTCTTGGATTCTCCTTTGATTTTACACAAGAATTTTTCAAAATCATGCCCATCAAGCTCCACTACATCACTATCATCAACACAATCTAACAATGAAGGAGTAGTAGTGATGGTCGTCTTAATGTTGGGTGTTACCTGATTGATACCTTTGGCCATAAGGCACTTGACGATGCGGTTTTTGTTGGGGGCACCGAAGAGAGACACCATGGGAGAGGAGGTGGTAATGGCCACAATTGCCGTTGCCATCCCCTTGCGGCATGTATCATCATCGGAGGTGTACTCTTCAAGTGCCACCAACCCCTTTGGGTGAGGCTTCTTGGTGAAGTTGTTCTTGTTTGGGAAAGACTTGGCTTTGTCTTTGCAAATGAGCTTGCCCCCATTGTCTTCCCTCTTCTCATAAGGACATCTGCCACGAAGTGGCTTACATTGTCGCAGTTGTAGCATGTCCTCACACGCTGCCTAGTCTTGGACCCACTTGAGTTATTCTTGGAGAAGCTGGGCCTTGAGTTTCTCTTGTTGCCCCAAAATTGCCTTGAGGAAAGAGCCATGTGCTCGTGATAAGCATACTTTGTGTCTTCGGGGCAACCGTCCTCTTCTTCTTCCTCTTCTTCATGTGAGATAGCCTTGGCTTTCAAGGAAAGGTTGGGTGAAGCTGTCTTTGACCAAATACGAGCAAGAGCATTGTCGGGGTCTTGTTCATGATATTCATGGCAATGAATTCATCCAACACTTCGCCAGAGGACAAGGTGTGGAAATCTAGCCTTTGATGAATGACGAAAGACATAGCTTTGTTGAATGGCATGATGGCCTTGAGAAACTTGCGCTTGATCCAAGTGTCATCCACATCCTTGCTCCCGTGGTCTTGGAGAGCAACGGCAAGAGCAGTCACCCTTCGATAGAGATCTTAGGGGTCCTCATCTTCCATCATCACAAACTTATCGACCTCATCAAGAACCACTTCATATTTTGACCGTTGAATGCTTGATCTTTCCTTGTACAACACCATGATGTGCTCCCAACAATTCTTAGCACGAGTGAAGGGGCGCAAGTGAGGTAGATCTTCACTAGGTACCGCGGATTGAAGGATGAACAACGCGGAATGATTATATTGATCGTCCGCCTCTTCTCTTGGAGTGAGGTTGCTTGCGTCATGTGGGTAGAAGCCTTGCTCAATGATTCTCCATAGATTTGTTGATCTGTGATTCAAATGAGACTTGATGCAAAATATCCAATTAGCAAAATCACCTTTAACAAGCTTAGGAGGAGGACCAAGGTTATTAATATGCAGTGTAGGGACCAGTCCTCCATAGACCGAGGGAGGAGGAACTGAGGCAAAGGTTCCCGTCCCAGTTTTGTTAAGAGAGAAAGAAGGTTGAGTACCTTTAGCCGCTTACTTGGCGGAATTGGCCTCCGACAACGCTGTGGTAGGTTTAACCACCAACACCGGTTCGGGAGAATTTTTCATCCCCTCAAGCAATTCTTTAAGCATGGTCTTGACTTCGACCGTCATGGACTTCTTGAGTGAGGCCATAGCCTCATTCAAGTCGTCCCGTGTGACCGAGCTCATAACCACGGCCTCGGGTATTCCACTCGCAACCACACCGTCATCAACCATACTCTTCGGGTGGTGAAACCCTTAATAAAGAGACATGGCTCTCATACCAATTGAAAGGATCGATATGTTTGACTAGAGGGGGGGTGCTACGGCGCCAGAAATCGGCACGTTGACGGGAGACTATTCTTGACTCGGTACTCCCCGGCAACGACACCAAAAATCCCCGGCAACCTCTTGAGCTTGCGTTGGTTTTTCCCTTGAAGAGGAAAGGGTGATGCAGCACATGAGCAGTAAGTATTTCCCTCAGTTGAGAACCAAGGTATCAATCCAGTAGGAGAATCAAGCCAAGTGTCCAGAGTACCTGCGCAAACACAAACGATCTTGCACCCAAAGCTATAAAGGGGTTGTCAATCCCTTCAAGATTGATTGCAAAGTGAGATCTGAAGGCGGAAAGTGCAACGAAGTAAAAGTGTAAGGCTGAAAATATGAAGTGAAGTAGACCCGGGGGCCCTAGTGTTCACTAGAGGCTTCTCTCAAAATAGCAAATATTACGGTGGGTAAACAAATTACTGTCGAGCAATTGATAGAACTGCGCAAAGTCATGACGATATCTAAGGCAATGATCATACATATAGGCATCACGTCCGAGACAAGTAGACTGATATTTTATGCATCTACTACTATTACTCCACACATCGACCGCTATCCAGCATGCATCTAGTGTATTGAGTTCATGACGAACAGAGTAACGCCTTAAGCAAGATGACATGATGTAGAGGGATAAACTCAAACTAATGATGAAAACCCCATCTTTTTACCCTTGATGGAAACAACATGATGCGTGCCTCGCTACCCCGTCTGTCAATGGGTGAGGTCACCGCACGGTATGAACCCAAAACCAAGCACTTCTCACATTGCAAGAATCATACATCAAGTTGGCCAAAAAAAACCCACAACTCGAAGAGAATTACATGGATAGGAAATCATGGATATAAGAGATCAGAAAAAACTCAAATAAGATTCATAGATAATCTGATCATAAATCTACAATTCATCGGATCTCGACAAACACACCGCAAAAGAAGATTACATCAGATAGATCTCCATGAAGATCATGGAGAACTTTGAATTGAAGATCCAAGAGAGAGAAGAAGCCATCTAGCTACTAGCTATGGACCCGAAGGTCTATGGTGAACTACTCACGCATCATCGGAGAGGTCATGGTGTTGATGAAGAAGCCCTCCGTATCCGAATCCCCCTCCGGCAGGGCACCAGAACGTGCCCCAGATGGGATCTTGCGGAGACAGAAGCTTGCGGCGACGGAAAAGTATTTTTGTGGATCTCTCCCACGGATTCAGATTTTTAGGGAATTTATAGGCGGAATAAGTAGGGCAGGGAGCCACGGGGATCTCACAAGCCTCCTAGGCTCCCCCTAGGCCGGGCCCGGTGGGCTTGTGACCCCCTCCGAGGTCCCCTGCCTTGGTTCTCAAGTCTCCTGCATGTCTTCTGTTATGGAAAAAATCATTCCCCAAGTTTTATTCCGTTTGGACTCCGTTCAAAATTCTCCTCTGAAAAGGGTCAAAAACACGGAAAAAACAGGAACTGGCACTTGGCACTAAGTTAATAAGTTAGTGCCAAAAAACACATAAAATGCATATAAAACATCCAAAGTTTGACAATATAATAGCATGGAACCATCAAAAATTACATATACGTTGGAGACGTATCAAGGGTGAATAGGCAACTACCAATTTTAATCTTTTCTTAACAAATTAAGGTTAGCAACAAAAGGTTCTCTAGATGAAAAACTAGGTGAGCAACCTATATGATGCTAACAACCATGACAACAAGTGCAAGCAAAGAATACACCACAACAATAATAAATACGAAGTAAAGGTAAGAGATAACCGCAAGTGGAACCGATGGAGACGAGGATGTGTTACCGAAGTTCCTTCCCTTTAACAGGAAGTACGTCTCCGTTGGAGTGGTGTGGAGGCACAATGCTCCCCAAGAAGCCACTAGGGCCAACGTATTCTCCTCACGCTGTCACACAATGCGAGATGTCGTGATTCCACTATTGGTGCCCTTGAAGGCGGCAATCGGACCTTTACAAACAAGGTTGGGGCAATCTCCACACAAAGCTTGGAGGCTCCCAACAAGACCATGAAGCTTCACCACAATGGAATGAGGCTTCGAGGTGACCTCAACCGTCTAGGGTGCTCAAACACCCAACAGTAACAAGATCCGCAAGGGATTAGTGGGGGGAACCAAATATCTCTTGGTGGAAGTGTAGATTTGGGTTATCTCAACCAATCCCTAGAAAATCAACAAGTTTGATTGGCTAGGGAGAGAGATCGGGCAAATATGTGCTTTGGAGCAAAATGGATCTTGGAGAGGTAAGTGGTGAGCTTCTAGAGGAAGAAGACACCTTTATATAGTGGGGGGACAAATCCAACAGTTACCCCCACTTACAGCACTCGCAGAGCGGTACTACCGCTGCAAGGAGCGGTGCTACTGCTGCGAGGAGTGGTACTATGGCTTCCACGAGCGGTACTACCGCTTGGTAGGCTCACCAGCCACAGTAGTAAAAAACTACTATCGTGCCTACCACCGCTGGGGAAAAGATGCGTAAAAAGTCCGATGGAGCGGTAGTAAAAAACTACTATCGCCCAAAGAGTGGTCCTACCGCCCACAGAGCGGTACTACCGCCCTTGGAGCGGTAGTAAAAAAACCATGCCGAGAGCGGTACTAGCGCTCCCAGAGCGGTACTAGCGCTCCGAGAGCGGTACTACCGCTGGTCCTTTTGCACATGCAAGAAAGATAAGGTTGGATCTCCATTGTAGCAGGGGAAAGGTGGTGCAAATAGGAATGCGTACGTGTTAATTCCACCCAAACCTTTCCAACGTGGGCCCCCTCTTAATAGTACGACTTTCCTATGACTCAAAACCATCAAGAAGAACCGTAGAAAACCATCGTGCTTGGAAGACACCGAGGGGTGCCGAATCTTCCTATGCCTAGCCATGTATTATCTGAAATGCTCAATGCACACGATTAGTCCGGAGGGGTAGTGTCATCAATCACCAAAATCACTTAGGGAGAAATATGCCCTAACATCACGGATCCCGCAAGTTGATCATCAAAACATACATCAAGTAAATCAATAAAACATCCCATTGTCACCACAGATATCCCATCACAAGACATACATCAGGTGTTCTCAAATCCTTAAAGACTCAATCCGATAAGAAATCTTCAAAGGGAAAACTCAATTCATCACAAGAAGATAGAGAGGGGAAAACTCCATATGATTCATCTATATTAATAAAGCTCGCGATACATCAAGATCGTGCCATCTCAAGAACACGAGAGAGAGATCAAACACATAGGTACTGGTACATACCCTCAGCCCCGAGGGTGAACTACTCCCTCCTCGTCATGGAGACCGCCGGAATGATGAAGATGGCCTCCGGTGATGGTTTCCCCCTCTGGCAGGGTGCCAGAACGGGCTCCCGATTGGTTTTTTGTGGCTCTGGAGGCTTGTGGCGGTGGAACTCCCGATCTAGGTTTCTTTTCGGGGGTTTTTGTATTTATAGGAATTTTGGCGTTAGACTCACATGAAGGCGGTGCTCGAGGGACCCACAAGCCACACGGGCGCGACATAAGGAGGGGCCGCGCCCTGCAGGATTGTGGCCTCCTCGGTCACTTCCTGGCCTAGCTCCGGTGCTTCTGGGTCTCTTTTGGTCCATAAAAAATCACTGTAATTTTTCAGCCCATTCCGAGAACTTTTATTTCTGCACAAAATTAACACCACGGTAGTTCTGCTAAAAACAATGCCAGTCAGGTTTAGTTCTTATAAAATCATACCAAAATCATATAAAATTATTGTAAACATGGCATGAATAGTTCATAAATTATAGATACGTTGGAGACGTATCAACTACCAGTCAGAATCCAATAGGGACTTCAATTCCCTCAGGGCCCACTACTTATGGCTCTGCACATACTTCTTCAAGTGAAGAGTGAAGAAGAACATGACCACTGGGTGAGGAAGAAGGCCCAGCCCTAGCGAAGTCCTCAATGTTCCTTCTAGATCAGAAGAATAAGAGGAAGGTGATGATGAAGTACTTGCTGCTATCATTAGAAACAAGCAAGAAAGGGTCGCACATGCCAAAGGCACCACCATTCCCCTCATGTTGGATCGAAAGATGATATTCGACTTCATAGATCTCTCGTATGAAAATCCTCTCACCCATTGACGACTCGAAGATTCCATCTAGACCAAGCCACATGCTAACAACCTTCATCAATGAGGAAAAATGGAAGGTTCGGAAAGCCAACCAAGCTAGAAAGGCTTAGACTCGGAAAGAGAGTTTTCTGAAGAAAAACATTCTGAATATGACCCCTAATCATCTCCTCACCGATCAAACTGAGATAAAAAACTCAGTGAAGAATACTGTCGCTTTCATGCGGACTAGAAGGGCGCAAAAGTCAGATTCGTCTACAACAAAGTCATCCCTAACCACAACAAACAGGTTGCAGCCAAAACGCAACGTCAAATTTCTCGGCCTGGCTACATTGTTAAACTGCGTGATGGCTCTGACAGGGATGAAGAAATTCCTGCAACTGACGAACCTGACAGGCCAGCTGAAGAAATGGCTGCGCCTGAAGAACCTATTACTACGAGGACGAATGCATCAGCCGTGCTTGAAGAATCTGCTCCAACTCCAAAATCTTCACAAGCAAAGAAAGTGAAGCTTCCTTCTGCATCAGAAGTGCAGAAAACAAAGGGTGCACAAAAGGAAGAAGCAAAGTAGAGAAAGGCTTCAATGAGCTTAGAGTCCTTAGAAGCAAAACGCTTGAGGACTTTGACAAGTTCCTCAATAGCACCTATTGACGCCACCCCTATCAACACGACACCCTCATATGTGCTGGTGCCATTTGGTGTTGAGCATGTCATCCAAGAAGGGGATGAAGAAATGGAAGAGACTCGATCTGGTGCGTCCACACCAAATGTTGAAGAAATTGAAGCATATCCAAATCCTTCAATTCCTCAACCCTCATCTCCTGAGCCACAACAGAACACAAATTTGGGAGATGAAGAAGTAGACATTGGCGGTACAACACCAATGATCAATGACGACTATTGGGAAGAGGTTCATCCCAACTCACCATTGACAACCCCACTTCCCCAAGTTCCTCAGTCCCTGCAAAAACTTCAGAAATTCATATAGGATCTGAAGACAAGAGCACTCCGATGAAGTCCATCCCGGTGACTGAATCAACTACATCAGCTGAAGACACTGCAATTCAAACAACTACCAAGGAAACTGCTGCACCAGAAATTGATGAATATACGCAACATATTCTTCACACTGAGAAAAGTGTGGCTGAAGAACATGTTCCTCAAAATGAAGGCACTGCCTGTGAACCTCATGTTGATAATCCTCAGTTTGTAGTGGTCATGGCTGAAATTCCTCAAACTAAAGATCTTCGAAGACTTGTGGGCCGTTTCAAGCCAAATCTTCCACCCAAAACTCTTCACCCTTACACTGGAATAAGAAGGCCAAATTTTGATGAACAACACTATTTCATTGGCGCAAATCCTTTTGACTCTCCAAGGATAAGGCGCAACAGATTTTGGACCATTACTCAGCTGAATTACTATGGCGTTGTACTCTTCAACAATAACAAAGTCTTTCAGCATCGGCAAATTCCTCATGCAGATATGGAGAACATTCCTCCAGTTATTTGCGTTCTTTTTTACGCTGGACTACTCCCATTCTGCATGGACATATGTGACTGGAATGAGGAAACCATACTTCAATTCTATGCTACGTTGCACATCTCACGTGAAGTATCAGATGTCAACACTTGGGTACTAGACTAGATTACTCAGAATACTCATTACAAAGCTCATGCCACGGAATTAGTTCGTGCAGTCCCACTTCCAATTCCCTCGGAGGGAGCCAGATGCACCAATGAAGAAACTGAACTGTCCAATCATATGATGCAAGTCATGATGAAGCCTTTGGCTCTTGGAATGCCGCCAAGAACCACATTCCTCGTGAAGGAATTGCTTTATATGCCCAGGACAGCATACTGCATTTTGACCAAAACCCTTAGTCCAATCAAGGGGCATAACTCTGAAAATGAAGATGTTGTGGGAATCATGAAGAATTTGATTTTCAATATCATCCATGTGATTCCAATAAATCTTCACGATTTATTCATGAGGACTTTGGCCAACAATGTTTTGTCACCTTTTGATCTGAAGCCTTATGCGCCATGGATTCAGAAATTCATCACGGCCAGATCTACAGTTCCTTACAAGGCAGATTTTCAGAATCACCTCAGCTACTTGCCTCCACTTGAAGTCATCAAGAAATCCTTCAAGATGATTGAAGGCAATGGAAAATTTGTGATTGATGAAGGATCTCCGCCCCTTGATGGCCAATTTTGCAAAGCCGCATCTTATTCCACAAATGATGACACTACATCTCAAGACTTAGCTGCAAGAGGTAAAACCCCTCATGAATCTGCAGTGCGTGTGATGATTGACCATGAGCTTTTGCTAAGTCTTTATCAGAAGGTTGATCACAACCACAAATGGGTAAAGCGTCAGTTTGGTGCTATTGTGGATGATCTCAATGCAACTCGGAATGTTGTGAAGAAACATCACTATTACTTTCATGAGATCTTTGACCGCACATGGGTGTCATACCCTGTTTTTGGCTTCCCTGACTAATTAACTTATTTCAAAATTTAGGACCAATTAAAATTTTTGTGAATGTTTGTGATGCTTGGAGTGACTATTGTCTACCTGTTTGTTTAAATGCATGTGATTGATCCCCATTAATTCTTGCCATCCTCCTAATCACCTCCTCACTCCATGATCTCCTACCCAATGATCATACCATGTGTTTAGGAAAAATATCTATTTTTACCAAATATTATTTTCGCCAAAAAGCTTTTCTTTGAATTAAACTTTCAAACACCTCACATGAGGTTTGTACTACAAGTCCTCAAATTAGGGAGTTTCTTTTGCACCAATTGTTTTATTTAAAACCATTATCAAAATGACTTTCAAAAACCACCATATTATTACTTTAAAAGTTATTTTATTATTTTATTTAAAAGCCCTTCTATGAGGCCAGAAATGGTCTCCTATGAAGGAAAGTTTTTTTTATTGCCTTCAAAATATTTCAGAAAATTTAGGGAAACTGAGTGGATATATTTATTCCATATTTCTTAGTTTAAACACATGGTCATGTTCAAAATATTGGGCAAACCCCTCCAAAACCATTCCTGCCTATTTCAAGCTTTTGGAATATTTCTATAGGAAATATTCTCAATAAATTCCAGTAAAATTCTAGCATGTCATCTATGATATTCCTGATGATCTTGCCAAGTTTCATTTCAATCCAAGTTGATTTGACTCCCCTAATCACTCTAAAACCCTATCTGTCCAGAATCAATGAGCAACTCTACATCGTGAAGTGTCTCCGATTGTGCTCAAATTTGGTCGACATGTTCCAGTGCTCCAATGAGGCATCCACACCAAGTGGTACATCAAGGAGAATAGAGGAACTTGTCCTAAGACCCTCAAAACCTTCTCTGTTGATTTCTGACTTTGACAAACTTTACATTATAAAGTTTGTCCAATTGACCTCAAAAATTTTGTGCATTCCTTAATGCTCAAATAATGCCCCTACACCAAATATTGGATTTGTGGGAATTTATTTGAATAGGGTTCTAAGCAGAAACCCATTTCTGCCCCTTTCTAGGTTTTTTCAAGTCTACATTGGAAAACTTCTCCAGGAAATCCCAAATTTGGTGTGCAAGCCTATTTTCCTCTATTATTTGACCCTGCTAAGTTTCATAGCCATTGGAATCCATATGATAGCCTAACCACAGATCAAACACCTTGTGTGCACTCACTAATTTGGCTTCTTTTGCCCCTTCCACCTTATTCCTTGAGCTCAACTAACTACCACAGCCTCACATAGTTACATTTCACCTCGAGTAACTTTCCCATGCCCAGTGGTCAATTATTGGAGAAGGTCCCTTTGTTACTTTCTCTCATTTCCACCCTTGGCAACACTGTTTTACTCTTCCTTCCATTCTTCTGCTTAAGCTATCACCCCAACTCTTTCCAGAGCATCTAATATATGCCAAGGCTTCATTTAGAACCAAGATATGGCGTGCTCATGTGGAGAAAATGGGCAGCACCTCCTCAAGTTCATTTCTGGCTGAATCATGGCTTTGAACAACAAGTAGTATCTACCATCATTTGTTTGAAGTGAAACTTTGCAGTATTAAAGTCCTTCCATGCCTAGCACTGCCAGGCATAGTTTATCTCCAAGGATCCCCACCTAAGACCCCCTGTTGTCAGCTCTAAGTTTGCTGTTAGGAACTTTGCAGCAGTCAAGGCCAGTTCAACCCAACTATACTAGCCTCCAAACTCCAGAGTTACCTTCCTGCATGTGTGCCTTGTGTGCTGGACATGTTTTGCTGATCATCGCAAACCTGTGGGCGTGAGTGGCCCAGGTGACCACCTTCTGGGCATGCAGAACTGGTGCCCTGCACCTTGTCTTCCTCCTGCAGGCTGTGTGTGGCCATTTCAACATGTCTCAGCACGCCACATATCTCCATTTGACCAGTCCAACGTCTCCCCGACGCCAGCTTGCCTCCAAAACCCTTCTGGCACGCTTGTCTGCCCCGTGCTCTTAGAGCTCCAGAGAGCCCTGAGCTCTCTCCCTCCTTTCCCTCTACCATCTCCTCCTCCCCTTGAACATTAGCAGTAGACGGAAGCTCTCCCTCTCACCCGAGAGCCCCCTCGAACTCCCCATTCCCTCCTACGCCTTCCTCTCTTTCTGAGCTCTCTCCTCTCCCCATGGCCGAGGGGTAGAGCTCCGGCCTTCACTCGGGCTAGCATGCGAGAGCCTCCCCTCCTCCTCTGATGCACTCTGCAGGCCCCCTCGCCGACTTGAGCCACGCCGCCGCTTCCCTTATTCCCTCCGATGGTCATGGCGCCGCGCCTCCATGGCCGCGAGCCACATCTGCCGCGGCAGGAGCAGGCCGCGCCCAGGATCCCCTGGGGCATGGGGCCCTCTTCTCCCCGGGTCGCCGCCCCTCCATGGCACTCCGGGAGGCCGGGCCTCGTCGAGCGTCGTGTAGAGAGCCGTCCCCATCGGCGCCGGGATCCCAGGGCTCACCTCCAGTCAGCCGGGCGGGAGGTTGAAGAAGGGATCGTGGGCCCCACGCGTCGGCCGGTGGGTGCAGCCGCCAGGAGGGCCGCGCCACTTAAGTGGCAACGCCCCCACCCTTGTCGTCTCCATCCGTGGAAGGCGCATTTCGCGCTAGGGCGCCTCCTGCGTGGCCCGGCTGGCCAAGCCAAGCCAGTGGGCCGGCCTGGAGGCCTACCAAGTGCCCAGTGCGTAGGATAGCCAAGTCTGGAGGCCCCTATTGTCCTTTTCATTTATCTACAAACTTCAAAAATCTCCCATAAATTCATACTAACTCCTATTTCATTGATTCAAATTTCTGCAGGATCCTAAAAATAAGGCCGATCCAAATAAGTGCTTTGCACATTTTTCCCTCCCAACTTTCTGTGGTGTTTTATTTAAAATCCCAATCTGGATATAAAATATCCCACCTTTCAAAGTTCCTAGCAGATTCAAATCAACTTCAAATGGGGTGATTCAAACTTCCAGAGACTTCTAAAATCCTTCTCTATTTTTAGAACCCTGGTCAACATTTTGTGTGACTTACTTCTGTTGCAATAAATAAATAGCTCCTATTGCTATTTATTCCTCATTGTAAAATCTCTAGAATATTCATACCATCTCCAAATCCAGTGAAACCACTTCCTAAATATTTCTAAAATCCTTCTCTGTTAAATGGGTGCCTCCACTCATTTTTAACAGAATGATTTCTGTTGACTCCTTCAATAATCACCTAATGCTCCTTTCACCTATTCAAAAATCCTTGATGATTCAAATCTCCTATGAGAAGCTTCAGGTATTTTTCTTATGACCAGAGAGGTCCAAGAAAAATAAAACTTCTATGTATAGAACACTTTTATTCTGCTTGCTATATGGCTTACCATAGTTGTTTCCGACGATAGTTGACGGACGGAGTATTCGGAGTTGGAGCGGAAGACCTCGAAGACCCCGAGGACTTACGTGAGCAAGGCAAGCAGCCCTTTGACCATGACTTGAGCACATACCTTGATGCATGCTAGAATAGCAAGTACTTTTTCGTTGCATGAGATCACAATACCGGTTCATCATTGGTGTGATGGTACCGAAGGCTTCTTCGAAGCACTGCACGATAGTGATGTTATTCATATGTCTCCTCAGAGCACAAGCATGATGAGCTTGACCCTACCATCTATGAGGATCATGCTACTGTCATGTTGACTAGTAAAGTTATAGGATCATTGCACTGAGCCTGACCCTACCCCTTGAGGGTCATGCTAATACCATGTTGACAAGTAAAGATAGAAGCATATTATCATGAGCATGATGATGAGTTAAAATAAAAGTTTATAAAAACCCCGTCGGGTGCCACTAATGCCCGAGGGTGATGATGAGTGGGTGATCACTTTTGGTGAAGTGATGCACCGGTGTTTTTGTGTGAGTATGGTTTCGGAAATGGGATTAGATTTATGATGTGTCGATCGTCCCAACCTTACCAGTACGACCACGATACCCCTTTATGGGACGGGGATTTGTTGATTCCTCTGGTCGGTGCTAGCAAAGAGCCACATTACTAGTGGCGGGAGTGATTGTGGTCACTCTCGTGATGGGGTCGTGCCAGGTAGGATGACTATGCGATTATTATGAGTTCCACGCACACCGTTGGTCCCCGCATGGTTGATACTGTCCAGAGTCGGTGCTCGTAAGACGTACAACATGTGGGCTGGGCACCAATCAAGTGGACCTCTTTGTCTAGTATCGTTAGGGGAAAGACAATGATCGGGTACTTACCTCGGGTATATGTGATATACCGCGAGTTGTGGATGACACGGAAGTTTCCCGTTTCTCGTGGGTCCAGCGTACTACCTCTGCAGAGTGTCAAACTATTCGAATAGCCGTGTCCACGGTCAAGGACAGTTGGGTGGTGCTGCTTAATCTACGTCCAGCGTTTCCGCATAAACCAAGTGTGAGTGTGTGTGTGGTGTAAAAAGGTGTTGTTATAATCATAATAATATGACCAAGTTCGGTGACTTGGCATATAGGGTGAACCCGGATGGTTTAGCCCTCAGCTGATACATTGAGGTTATGACAAGTCCGATGACTTGGCATATAGGGTAAACCCGGATGGTTTAGCCCTCAGCTGATACATTGAGGTTATGACAAGTCCGGTGACTTGGCATATAGGGTGAACCCGGATGGTTCTGCCCTTAACAGATATGTTGATATATGTAACCTGTTCTTCAAAAGTAATTCTTTAACCTAATGCATATTCATGACCCTTCCACCCAGCTGAGTTACACTAATGATGCATGATAGTGTTACCCTTCACTTTCAATGTTCATATCATGGGCTATTTGCGAGTACATTCAAGGTAATCATTGGCTTGCCACTGGTTATTTCATTGACCAGGTATAAAAGAACAGGATATGGTGAAGATTAACTTGGTGACGTTCTTGCGAGCTAGGATGCTTCCCAGTCAGAATGCCTGTAGGTTAAGGCTGATGGCATGGGTTCGCGCTTTCAACCAATAATTCCGCTATTGGTCTAGTTTGGTGCTTTGGCCTTTAAAGCCCTATGTATGTAAGACTCGACCAAAGTGGTCATTTATTGTATCAAACGGTATGTATGGATGTAAGACTCTATTATTGAGTATCTGTGTAAAGTGAGCATTGATCCTTGGGATCACTGGGCACGACGATCTCGACTTACCAGTCGGGGTCCCCACAATGGGACATTTTGTCTCACCACAAGACCTCTGAGGAATTCACTGAAATGGAGTTCCAGCAAGACTTAGATTGGTCCTGGCCGCCCAAGAAGAAGTACAAGAATATTCCAGTTCCTCACTTAGTGGCTAGCTCATTTTCTTCAACGCGCACAACTGATGAAGCTGAAGATCTTGACGACATAGCTGCGACGAACGACCCCAACAACACCAGCACTCCTCCTCCACCAACAAGTTGATATTATTCAGGGGTGTTAGTTCTTAGTTTCATCC